>NW_006922703.1:204183-210760 GCF_000298275.1 Orycteropus afer afer | reverse complement strand
GTCCCCTTGTTCTGTTCGAACGACAGCCTCCTGGTCAAGGTACAGATTCCATTTTTTTTACTAGCTAAATTAAATTGCTGTTTGGTTTTAAGAAGACTTCAGGGGATATCTTTGGTTTAAAGTTTAAATATTATATCAGGGCAATAGTTTCAGGGGTTCATCCAGCCTCCATGGCTCCATAAAATCTGGAGTCTATGGGAATTTTTAATTCTGTTCTATATTTTCCCCTTTTGGCCACTATTCTCTGAAATCTTCTGGTCTCATGGCAAAGGAGGCAATTATCCCCATAATCCATATTCTCCTCCTATTCCTGACTCTTCTACTTCCTTTTTTGCTCCAGGTGCATCAAGACCAGTTATTGTGCCTTGGATGGCCGTTTTCAAGTGTATTTATGTTAATAGGGGAATAATTTAGAAGAAAAGTGTGAGAAAGTTGCACAAATCCAAGAATGTAATCAATTTCATTGAATTGTATACGTAGAAACTGATTGGTGTATGTTTTCCTGTGCATATTCTCAACAACAACAACAAAACAAAACTTTTAAAAAGAGGTGGTATAGCATCATGTTCATGAGGCCAAATCAGTAAATTCATATCCTATATAATAACCCATTGTTCTATGATCAAAGACTACCCCCTCAATCCTAGCTATTGGTCAGGGAGAAGCTCGAACAAGAATGCTTTGGGTACATTCCCAAAACTGGCATGAAAAATGCCAAGTTGATGCTAATTAAATATGAGGAAAACAATGCATGGTCTACTTAAAACTACTATGTTCACTTTGCTCGAAGCCAGTTGAAAAGATTTAAAAGGACGAAAGGAAGCAAGGCCCATTTAAGAGACAATGTTTGGAGGGAAAAGAAGCTAATGAAAAAAGTGAATTAATTAGTAATCGTTAGTACTATATGCCATTGAGCTTTCACACAAACTTTGAACATCCCAAGAGGCTGATAGCTGTAGGAGTACACTGCTTACAGTTACCACAGGGGGAAGGTTCTTCCTTTTCCTATGGTATCCTTGTAGTCAGTATGTGTGGAAATGTTCTAGACAGGTATGCCCTCCTGTACTTTACAGTTTTGGAAGCTCTTCCATATCTTGTATCATTTGCTCCTCACAACAGTCCTGTGGAGCAAAGATTATTGTATTTTCACCATTTTATAGATGTCTCAAAGACTTTAAGTGATATAAAAGCTAGTAAGAGATGGAACCAGAATTAAACAGATAGTCTTATTCCAATTTCAGTACTCTTTCCACAAAACCAATTTTCGTTTGCCTCTGGTGTCAAGCCTCGCAGACGTTTC
Source organism: Orycteropus afer afer (assembly GCF_000298275.1). NCBI lineage: Eukaryota > Metazoa > Chordata > Mammalia > Tubulidentata > Orycteropodidae > Orycteropus > Orycteropus afer. The sequence goes on along the minus strand of NW_006922703.1, from coordinate 209,460 downwards.
CAAGGGTTATCAGTCTTTCTTTTCTACTCACTGATCTATGATCCCTTCTCATCCTTATCTTTAGTTTTGCTTTCTAGTCCTTTGTGCCCAACAGACTATAAAATGTAAAAGATCCATTACATACCTAGAAATTCTAGAGAAATATTTTAGATTGTGATTGTGTCATAGGCTTACCTGCTGGTATTTCTTGAGAAATCACTCATTTTCACAAATTTTGAATCTTTTTTTTTTTTCCGAGTGCATATTGCCCAAGTCATGAAACCTCTTTAAAAGCCATGCCTCACAACCAATCTTTTCCATCAGACAACTAGACAACCAAAACATCAAACCAAACCTACTGCCATTGAGTCAATTCATAGTGACTCTTTGGAACAGAGTAGAACTGCCCCACAGGATTTCCAAGGCTGTACATCTTTACAGACACCTACTGCCACATCTTTCTTCCATGGAGTGGCTGCTGGGTTTGAATTGCTGACCTTTAGGTTAGTAGCCACTTCGTCACCAGAGCTCCTAACTAGACAACAGGAGCATAAATTGTCTTCACCATCAATTATTGGTCTGAGGAGAAACTGGAAGACAATTGTTGGGTAACATCTTCACTGACTTACTCAGATATAACAGCACACATCACTTCACTTCTTCCATCATTCATGGACCCAATAAACCCCATTCTTTGACCCCATTCCTCCATTTATTATAACTGTTAAAGCCAGCATAGGCTTGCTCTAAACCATCAAACCATTTCTCTTAATCTTATGGTGTGGCATTTTGGTATTTTAACCAAGTATACTTGTTCCCATTTAAACTTAATTCTGACTTGATACATGGAGTACACCAAAGTTTATTAGTCTTAGAGGCCAAGCCAAGATTAATATGGCTCAGAGGAACTTAATGGGTGTCCAGTGGAGTTCCCATTCCCATTTATCAGCATAGGTTGGTTTGTTGACAGTTTCCAGAGTGTTGATCAAACAAAAGGTTGAGACAGCGACGAAATGCCAAGGATGAGACAGAAACATGCAAAATCCAAGCAGGAATACAAAGGGATTAAACATTTTATAGCATAATGTTATAGTGATCACTCATTAAGCTCTTATAGAGTGTAACACTACATTAGTGATATCATGGAACACATGGCTTAGAGTGGAATTGAGTTTTCCTTCAAATGTGGATGTTTAGATTATGCATCTGAATGGTTCATTTATTTGAATTCTCCCCTTCTCTAAATCCCCCCCCCAAAAAAAAAAAAAAAAAAAAAAACCTCACTGCCACTGAGTAGGATCCGACTCACTCCAACCCCTCCTTGGGTTTCCAAGGCAGTATCACTACCTTTCTTCTGAGGAGTGGCTGGTGGATTTGAACCACCAGCCTTCTGTTTATCAGTCAAATGCTTTAGGCACTACACCACCTGAGCACCAATAATCAGCCACAGGAAAAAGGGACTCTGAAACTTTCCCCAACATCTAAAAATACCAAGTCCTTGTTTGTAATTAATCATTAACTGCTCTTGTTGTTTGGCCTCTGTTATGTGCATCTTATCTTGGTTCATTAAAACTTCACTAATCAAGAAAAGGATATTTTTCTTCTGGAAACATTTGGAGGGCTCTTTTGATCTTCTTTGCCTTCTATTCTGCTTATCATCTATGCCACTCTAAATACCTGCATTACTGTGCACTTTCATCTTTGAAAACCCTCATCAAACTGTATTTCATAATGCTTTCTCAGACAAATGAGAACCAGACTTTCAACTATCTCAGAGTTCTGTTTGTTGATTGGCTTCACTCCTGCTTTCTACCTCCCACCAAAGAATCAATTTTTACTCCAAAAAACTTCAAACATTTTTTTTAAATCACACACCAAAAGCTGATCTCAGGAAATAATGTCGGTGGCTAGTGCCTAAGACATTTTTGACTGCTAACCAGAAGGCTGGTAGTTCAAACCCACCAGCCACTCTTCGGAAGGAAGACTTGGAAATCTACTTCTGTAGAGATACCACCCTGGAAACCCTAGGAGGTGTTGCTATGAGTCGGATCTGAGTCGATGGCAGTTATTACACTGTAGACAGAAGTCTAATGCTGTATCCGGCACATATTAAGTGCTCAGAAAATATTGAGTGAATAAATGAAAGAATTAATGAACTGTGATACCTCAGAAGATAAGCTACCAGAAGGTAGAGATCACATGCTGTATAGATATGGGAAGGATATGTGCACATGATGGATGTACAAAGCATAGAAAAGAACCTGAGTAGTTCTGTAAGTTAAAATAATGAGAAAGAATCCACCACTTCTATCGTTGCAGAGTTTTTGAATGGTTAACATGTGTAGTGCAAGTAGCAGTAGATAATACTGAAAAGGAATTGGATTAATTATCGTGACTTGATTATCTTCTCAGTCCTTTCACATATTACCTTATTTAATGCTAACAATTCTGTTATGGAGGTGTATTTACTCATATTTTACAAAAGAAACAAGTTATAAGAGTAAACTATTTGACCAAGATTGTCTGGAACCAGACTTTGAAAATGGCAGGCAAAATGTAAAGACAGAACTATAAATCCAGTGTTTCTTTCCCTGGACCACAGCTGCCTTCTTAAAATGGGTAAAACAGGTAAGAGGCAGCCATCTTGGGTGAGTGAGAAGTAACCCTAAAGGGACACAGAATTTACAGGAAAATTCAATTAAAAAAAAAAAAATCAAGAGAAGCAGTGAGAAAACAGACTGACACAAATTATATTTGCTTATGCTTTCTATTGAGCTATCATAGCTCTGTAAATCATAGAATTTCAGAGTATTCGGCTTTTTTTCAACAAACCTGGCATCAAGCACTAACTTATGCTTACAATTCTGAAGGGTTGTGGATTGATGGTGTTTCATGTGCTCTCAACTGGAAGATCAACAGACCTTCTGTTCTACTGTTAGCTGATGAGGATGCCAGATTAATCTCTCCAATTTTTGCTAGTGCCTTATCTCAATTAGAAGCCAAATATGTAGTGTATCTCTATGGATTCCTGCTCTTAATTCTCCCTATCTTTTCAGAGGAAGAAAGAAATACTCAAACAGTTTCTGGATGTCATATCTCCCATACATATTCTAAAGCTATTTTGCAATATATATTAAGATCCATAAAGAGTTCATACCCTTTCACTTAATAATCAATTTATAGGAATCCATCCTAAGGAAATAATCAGATTCAGATAAAGATTTATATATAAGGATGCTCATGTTTATAATAGGAAAACACTGAAAAGAAACTAAATACGAAAAAATGGATAATTGATTCAATTTGGTGTATTCCTATATATTGCTATACAGCCATGTTTTTCTAGTTTCAAAGAATATATATTGATGTGAGAAAATATTAAGTGTAGAAAGCAGCATACAATATACAGTATAATTAACACTATTCTTTTAAAAATGAACCTCACACTTAAATAAAAATATGCCATTTAAGGACATTAAAATGTTAACAGATGATGGATGGGATTATGGGAGCTTTTTATTTCTTTTTCATACTTATGTTTCTTTCATTAAGGGTTTCCAATAGAAGCAAGTATTTTTATAATAAAATATTCTCTCAATGGTTGATTCTTTTCATTCATCACATCCTAACAGATAAAATTAAAGTGAAAAATAACTTAGCTCTGGTTGCAGTGCCCAAACATAAGGAATTTAACCAAATGTTAAAATGTCTAAATTTTCTTTTATATTAATATCACTTTGGTTCAATGTAGTGTGAAAAAAGAAAAGCAATGGGAGATCACTAGTCCTATCCAAATTACAGCAGAGTAGGTTTTATACATTCCCACCAAGACTGTTACCATAGTACTATCATCTTGGCCAGTACTATTGTTGGGAGATAATAATGCCAGTGCTACTTTGGGTAGCAGATCAAACCTATGTTGAAAAGCCATGAAGTAAAGACTGTTGTTGTTGTTGTTATGTGCTGTCGAGTCATGTCTGACTCACAGCGAATCTATGCACACCAGAATGAAACACTGCCTGATTCCACGCCAGCTCCACTATCCTTCCTATACTTGAGCCCATCGTCGCAGCCACTGTGTCAATCCACCTCATTGAAGGCCTTCCCCTCTTTCGTTGACCCTCCACCTTACCAAGCATGACATCCTTCTCCAGGGAATAATGGTCCCTTCTGACAACATGACCAAAGTAGGTGAGACAAAGTCTGACCATTCTTGCTTCCAAGGAGCATTCCAGCTGCACTCCCTCCAGGACAGACTTGTTAGTTCTTTTGCAGTCCATGATACTTTCAGCTTTCTTCACCAGCACCACAACTCAAAAGCATCAATTCTTCTTGGGTCTTCCTTATTCATTGTCCAGCTCCCACATGCATACGAGGTGATTGAAAATATCATGGCTTGTGTCAGGCGCATCTTAGTCCTCAAGGAGACACCCTTGCTCCACAGCACTTGAAAGAGGTCCCTTGCAGCCAACTTACCCAGTGCTATATGTCATCTAATGTCCTGACTGCTACTTCTATTGGCATTGATTGTAGAACCAAGCAATATGAAGTTTTTGACAAGTTCAACCTTCTCTCCATTTATCATGATGCTGCTTATAGGTCTAGTTGTGAGGATTTTTGGTTTTATATTGAGATGTAATCCATACTGCAGACTGTATTCTTCAAACTTCATCAGTAAGTGCCTAAAGTCATCCTCACTTTCAGCAAACAAAGTTGTGTTGTCAGTGTATTGCAAGTTGTTAATGATTCTTCCTCCAATCTTGATGCCATGTTCTTCTTCATATCGTCCAGCTTCTCGGATTATTAGCTCAGCATACAAATTGAATAAGTATGGGGAAAGGATACAACCCTGATGCACTCCCTTTTTGATTTTAAACCATGCACTATCCCCTTGTTCTGTTCAAATGACAGCCTCCTGGTCAATGTACAGATTCCTCATGAGCACAATCTAGTGTTCTGGAATTCCCATTCTTCTCAATGTTATCTACAATTTGTTATGATCCACACAATCAAAAGCCTTTGCATGGTCAATAAAACACAAGTAAACATCTTTCTGGTATTCTTTGCTTTGAGCTAGGATCCATTGGAAAGCAGCAATGATATCCCTTGTTCCACATCCTCTTCTGAATCCAGCTTGCACCTCACCTCTGGAAGTTCTCTGTCAATATACTGCTGCAACCATTTTTTAATTATCTTGAGTAAGATCTTATTTGTGTGTGATATTAATGATATTGTTCTATAATTTCCACATTCTGTGGGATCCCCTTTCTTTGGAATGGGTACAAATATGGATCTCTT
>NW_006922703.1:196674-202719 GCF_000298275.1 Orycteropus afer afer | reverse complement strand
CCAAAACCAGTCCATTTCAGCTCACTAATGCCTAGGATATCAATCTTCATGCACCCCATTTCATTTTTGACAACTTCCAATTTTCCTAGTTTCATACTTACTATATTCCATGTTCTGATTATTAATGGATGTTCACAGCTGTTTCTCCTCAATTTGAGTCATGCCACATCAGCAAATTGAGATCTCAAAAGCTTTATCTTATCCATATCATTAAGGGTAATTCTTCTTTGATGATGCAGCTCTTTCCTGGTCCTATTTTGAGAGCCTTCCAACCTAAGTGGCTTATCCTCCTGCACTGTATTGGACAATGTTTCCGGGGTACTCACAAAGTTGCACCGTAATGTATCACACAGTGTTTTCCTGCTATTCATAAGGTTTTCCCTGGCCAATTCTTTGAGAAGTGGATGACCTCTTCCTTCTTCTTAGTCTGTCTCAGTCTGTAAGCTGTTGAATCCTGTGCACCATGTGCAACCTTACTGGGTTTGAGGCACTAGTGGCACAGCCTCAAGCCTCACAGCAACACACCACCACAGGAGGACAAACTGACAGACAAGTTTGTCTCCCTCAGCTGTTCAAAACCTCTCCACCCTCCCCTCACACAGATCCCTCTTTCCGACCACTTGGGAGGGGTGTGGCCTGGGTCCCCGGCCTTACCTGGATTCCTGCCTCTGCTCTCTTGCTCTTTCCTGGTCCCCCCCCCCTTTTTCTCTGCTTTCCCACTGCTTGGGAGGGCCGTAGCCTGGGTCCCCAGCCTCTGCTTCCTTGCTTTGTCCTGGTCCCCCATCCCTGGCTTTTTCTCTGCTTTCCCTCTGCTTCGGAGGGCTATGGCCTGGGTGCCCCAGCTTACCTGGGTCTGTCTCTGCTTCCTCGCTCTGTCCACGCCCCCCAACATTGAATTTTTTCTCTGCTTTCCCTGGCTTTCTCACCACTTGGAAGGGCTGTGGCCTGGCTCCCTGGCCTTACCTGAATCCCTACCTCTGCTTCCTTGCTCTGTCCTAGTCCCCACACCCCGGCTTTTGCTCTGCCTTCCCACCACTTGGGAGGGCTGTGGCTTGGATTCCCGGCCTTACCTGGATCCCTGCCTCTGTTTCCTCTAATTCTCTGTACTAGAATTCTCTTTACTAGAATTCCTCGAGGAATTCTAGTAAAGACTAGTTCTAAAATAATGTTTTGGTTTTCCCTACTTTTGGCTATGCTTCACTAAGTGGAGTCTGTGATGCCCATTAGTCTATTTGGAAACCTGACACGTTTCATAAACACCATATATACCTTCAGAGGCATGATGAATCCAAATACATTAATGTTATAGAATCATCACAGAAATACAGAATGTCAGAATTAGTTAAGCATTTAGAGATCATCTGTCTCAGGAATCATGAAATCAAGTGCCCATAATCACCAGGTAACATCAATTAGTAAAATAGTTTCATTTTTCCCTTCCATGAAGAAAAATTTACCCTCCCTCAATGCAGAATTAAAAACAAAGAAAAAGGAATATATGTAGTCATCATGGTCTGTTCCTCAATTTTGAAACAGACATGGGTTCAAGAAATAGTTTGCATTCCTGTTAACTCTATCATAAGAAAAACAATACAACCTGGGTGTCAGAGACACAATAAAAGGAATAGTGATGATCATGGCAAAATAGAATGAAAAAATTCTCTATCTAAAAAGGCAGACTTCTACTGAGCTTTAGTAGATCACAGACATCGGATTTTTCAAGAGAAAAAATGTTTACATCCGGATTTCTATGCGAGGGCTCTTATTTCAAGTGCTGGCAAATTATTCAAGACGTGTGAAAAAATTCTTCAGATCATAAACCTGTCTGAGGGCTTGATCAGGCTTAGCTTACAACTTTGATCCGTCCCAATCCCTTGCTTTGGGGAAGATGGATGAAATAAGGCTCACAGAATGCCCCGATTTTTGCTTGAGGTCATCCAGGTGACTGAACAGAGATTACAACTCATATTTTCTCGTAACTAGATTTAGAGAATTTTAGTATGCCCTGAAGGGTTTCCTGTATTAAGTGAAGAATCCCATAAAATGTTGAATATTATTTCACGACAGATTTAAAGGCATGTGACTCTCGATAATGTAATGCAAAAACTATCCCCCACTAGCACATCCTCTCTCACATGCAAAAAATCATCAATAAAAAGTACGTATTTTGCTTCATCTATAAAACAAATTAAAATCATTATGAAACTTAGATGTATGTTTATGTTTGTCAACTCTGCCTAAATATTTTGAAATTTAAAGTCTTCTTGAAATATTTAGTTGTTGCTAAAGATACTGGAAAACATCAGTTTTTCTTGCAATGTTGCTATACATTTTTTGATGAATTTTCTAAAGTTTGACATACATTTAAACATTTAGTATAATTTCATGTTTAATCAACTTGAGCAGTAACTCAATTAGATGTCATTATTTTAATTTCCTATACAATCTTCTGACAGAGTCAAAGCTTGTCAAGCAGCTTTACGTTTCAAGAAGCCTTTACACTAAAAATGCATGCTTAGTAAGGCAGAACTACCCTTGGCTACTTGAACTTTATTTTATTTTTTGTGATTTGGGTGAAGATTTACAGAGCAAATTCACTTTCCATACAACAGTTGAACTTTATTTTTAATTTTATAGTTAACATGTAAGCATGCAGAGTTGAATGCAAAGTAGTTTAGAACCAACTTCCTACTTAGAAAAACCAAATGTTGAGCACAACAAAGTCCCCCAAAGCCAATATATGTCATGAATTACTTACAGGGTCAGACATAATACTAGCAAATGTGGGAAGGGTTGATATGCAAAATACAATTTAAAAAGGAAACCTAAAGTATTTACCTTATAATGGGAAAAACATAGAGAAGGGAAGGAAGATACATCAAAGAACACACGCTTTACTTCATTAACATCGATTTGTATTTTATTTTAATTTTGCATCCTGAGATAATAAAATTTTCTATCTGACAAGTGAACAACGACAGAAGCAGCAGTGAAAGTTTCAGAGAGGCAGGTATCCTTCATTTTGGCACAGCTGTATATGGGTTGAGTTCTTTCAGGGGAGTCATTCCAGTACTCAAGGGAGAAAAATGGATTCATTCCACAGGCTATGTAACAATACAAGATGCATGAAAGTTCTTGGTTTGGATGAACATGCCCATTATTACTCTTTTCTGGTTAAGCTGTCCCAACAGGAATCCTCTGCCAAAAAAAGAGAGAAAGAAATCCTAGCCTTTTCAACCAGATGTTTTGATTAATGCCCACTTTCTAGCTATGTGGATTTCTTGTTCTTGCAGCCAAGACTGATATTTGTCTGTGGTTATTCCAAGGGTGGTAAATTACCTTGTAGATCATATAATTTCAAACACCGTAACTTGTTTCAAAGTCCAGGCATTAAAACAATTTCAAATACTATTTGCTTGCTAGAAAGATGGAAAATTAAGCCAAGATAAAACCAAACAAGATAAGCAGGAATAATATTTGATAAATTATTGCCTTAATTTGTCATGTTGAGTTTATATACAGAACTGCTTTAACAGACCCAGAACATGAAATTATAACATTTTCCATATTTGCAATCCTATACATGTGTATGTAGCATTTACACATATACACCTAAATAAATAAGTCAGTTATATCATTTTGAAACAGGAAAAAAAAAATAGAAGGCAAATTCTACCCTGAAGTTATATAGCCCAAGGTAGGCAACACACACACACACACACACACACACTGCACAATCTAGCATTTCATTATTCAGGGACAAGGTAAGTGATCCATAGAGAGGGCCAAATAATTTTACATGCTTTATAACAGTGGCTCCCAAGATTTTCACTGTTTATTATCCCCTGCATGTTTTCAAGTATTTTAGTTACCAAATTGCATGCAATAATAGGCTTTCTCAATTTTTTCTTTTATTAATCAAGGCGATCATGGCTGCCAGTCACAGCTTCTGATCAGCATGCCATAACCAATATTAACAGATAAAATTGAAATGCAAGGAAATTAAATGTTTTAGTTGACTTGTGCAGCAGGAATATTATTGGTAAATGTATGATTTCTAGTACACTTTTTGAAATATTGAAAAAGGCTCAGAGATGCTCCCACTGCTTTCTTCATTTCCATCAAATTGAGACCCATCTGCTTTTCCTCCCTAAATCAAGTATTAACATAACACAATTACCCATGTTTAACACATAGGGGATTAGTAACAAAATTTGCTACTGAAAAGTTAGATCAACTGCAGCACTCATTCTGTAGTGTTTGACTGAGAAAGAAAACAACACGGATTTAAAGGAAATCTATTTAGAAATTACACCATTAAGATATCCAGCATATCTTTCAGTTTACTTCAAAAGCACACTAATATAAGAAAAAATCCTCAATTCCCCTGTGAGGTAGGTCCAGATTATTTTCCCCACTTCAGCAATGAGGACATGAGGTACAGAGGAATCAAGCAGCAAAGCTATGAATGAAACAAGAAGTGACATAGGTTTGAATGCCATACCATTTTCCTTCCCACCAATTGATCTTTTAAAGGATGTGGAACTCAATAACACATTGGAATAGATACTGGATAGGCTATGAAAACTCTTATCACATAATGTCAAAAGGAGCCCTCCTGTATCTCCATTGTTGTCACAGCTATCTGTAACTCTTGCCAGAATGGCAATTGGTAGCTGCATAGTCAAATTCCACAGAAGAAAAGCCCACAGCCTTTTTCCCTCAGTTCCTAAGGAAAAGACATTCATTCCTATTACCACAGAGAAGCTGAGGTCTAGAGGCATCAGGTTCTTTGAGTCTGTGTGATATGAATATACATCAGCTAGCAGTCACTTGGCAAATACTGAACTTTTTTGTTTTAATGTGTGCAAGGCACTGTGTTTCTACCAAGGACAGTAGATCTGAGAATAATCATTCAGATATTTTTCAGTGTAAAAATTTCCTAGAATTACACAATGTTAGGTGATCTGTACTTTTCTGTCGAGATCCAGGTTCAAGTCCATGATTTTATAGATGAAGATAATGAGAAGTAATTTAAGTGATGCCTGGACACAACTGACTATATTCCCAGGTTGCCATAAAGTTAATGAGATGTGTGTGTGTGTGTGTATGTGTGTAAATGCTTCAATTAATTTTAGTCATGTAATACATGAACAGATATTAGCAAAATCTACTCATTTTCTGTGGAAAATTTCCCAATAGTTAACTCTTTAAAGGAGTGTGAACAATGTGACAATTACTGCAAAAAAATTTTTTAAGGCAGAAATTTATAGGCATAAGAGGACCTAATTTAAATGACTTTGTACATTTTATAATCAAATTAGCAAAAAGTAATCAGGTATGCACATCTTCTATATTCTCCTAGGTCAAACAGTAAATCCTAATGAAATAGTGTTTTATGACTTTATGTTTAGGTAGTGAAGTTTTATTTATTTTAAGTGGAAATTTATTTTGTAAACAAAAGAAAAATCCTAATGACTTTTTTTAAAGTTCACATACATTTGAAAAAACCCTATTTCTTCAAAGGCTTACAAATGTCATTGAATGTAAATTGTGAAAAAAAGAGAATAAACTTATTAAAAATGGTAGAATATTAAATATTAATTCAGTTTGATTGCTCAGGTCATAATTATATGCATAGTATTTGCAAAAAGTATTTGAGTACGTCTTAACAGGGCTGCAAAGACCATTGTCCTTTCAGAACCACGTTAAATTACATGTTTACTAGTATCCAAAGTATACTAGTTCATGTGATTGACTGATGTTGCTGTTGTTAGGTGCCATCAAGTTGATTCTGACTAACTGTGACCTCATGTGACAGAGTAGAACTGTCCCATGGGGTTTTCTAGGCTGTAATCTTTATGGGTAGGAGTTCTGGTGGCATAGTGCCTAAGGCACTTGACTGCTAACCAGAAGTCTGGTGGTTCAAACCCACCAGCCACTCCATGGAAGGAAGATGAGATGATCTACTTCCATAAAAATTTATAGCCTCAGAAATCCAATGGGGTTGCTATGAGAAGGAATCAACTCTATGGCAGTGAGTTT
>NW_006922703.1:191067-196574 GCF_000298275.1 Orycteropus afer afer | reverse complement strand
TTTTTTTTTTTTTTTTTTTTTTTAGGTCTTTTCTCCCACGGAGCTGCTGAATTGGTTCAAATCACAGGCCTTTCAGTTAGCAGCTGAGTGCTGATATATCTATCACGATAGATATATGAATAAACAAAGAAATAGGCTTTCAAAGAAAGAAAGAAAAGAAGTATATAATAGTTAGGGAAATACTTTTTTACCTACCTGAAAAAAGATCTTTTTTAATCTAATGATATACTAATTCATTCACTCTGCTTCCTTCAGCATAATATGTTATCTTTGTTCAAAAAGACAAGGCACTTTTCCATCTACTTCTAAAGTTTGACTACCAATAGTCTGTTTCCTAAGTTAGCATAGAGGGTAAACAAAATTCAAACCTGTTGCCATAGAATCCGTTCTGACTCATGGTGACCCCATGTGAGTCAGAGTAGAACTGTGCTCCATAGTTTTCAATGGCTGTGATCTTTTTGGAAGTAGATTGCCAGGGCTTTCTTCTGGAGTACCTCTGGGAAGATTCAAACTATCAACTCGTCAGTTTGTGCCAACCAGGGCATCCAATATAGAGGGTAGGAGGGAATGAAGAGCAGAGAACATGCCTAGGATGAAGTTAACAAATTTATAAATGACATGCCCATATTTTTTAAAATTAATACTGCACATGCACTTGGCTTTCGGGACAAAACAAGCTTAAAAATGATCAGTTGAGCCAACATTTTAATCCAGAATCTTGGGCCAGATGAAAAGCATTAGAAATCAGTATAATTAAGAAGTGAAACTCAGACTGGAATGAAGATAAGGTAGCATATATCAACAATCATAGTCTTTATTCACTGGACTCAAACCTCTACTATATAGATGAAGCTAAAGAGTTCGAGCCTTTTCTAGTCCATTCACAATTTAGATGTTTAAAAGGGCACTGTGGGTAGAGATGTAAAGAGTAAAGTTAAAGAATACTTTTAACTTGGAATGTCAAAGCCTTGTGAGATTTTATACTTTGGCAAATGTACATATTTAAACTGGAAACTACTGCAGCAGGTTTCATAAAGTAATATTATGTGACAAAGAAATTCTAAATTACTTTCTTCAACATAAAAACGATGTTCACAAAAATATTTCATTAATACGAATGAAAATTCTAAGTATGTTCTATTCTTAGAATTAAAAAAAAAGGCTTGAAGGGGGAGGAATTAATTACCACCTATAAGCAGCATTACAATAAATAGAGAAAAGATTAAATTTGTCAAAGATTTCACATTACTGGTTCCACAATCAACACCAATGGAAGCAGCAGTTGAGACATCAGACAACGTATTGCACTGGGCAAATCTGCTGCAAAAGACTTCTTTAAAGTGCTGAAGAACAAAGATGCCTCTTTGAAGACTAAGGTGTGCCTAACCCAAGCTGTGGTATTTTCAGTCACCTCATATGCATGTGAAAGCTGGACAATGGATAAGGAAGACCAAAGAAGAGCTGATGCTTTTGAGTCATAGTGTTGGCAAAGAATATTGAAAGTACCATGAACCTCCAGAAGAACTAACAAATCTGTCTTGGAGGAAGTGCAGCTGGAATGCTCCTTGGAAGCAGGAACAGCCAGACTTCATCTCACCTACTTCGGTCGTGTTGTCAGAAGGGACCATTCCCTGGAGAAGGATATCATGCTTGCTAAAGTGGAGGGTCAATGAAAAAGGCGAAGGCCCTCAATGAGATGGATTGACACAGTGGCTGCAACGATGGGCTCAGGTATAACAAGAATTGTGAGGCTGGAAGAGGACAAGGTAGTGTTTCATTCTGTTGTACACAGGGTCGCTATGAGTCGGAGCTGACTCTTTGGCAACCAACAACAAGAATGTGTTCTGTCATTTCAGCATTCACTGCTGTCAATTTTATTTAAAGAATACAAATCCCCCAAAGCACTCCAAAATACCCAACTGGTAATCAGCCCCCTACAAGGAAAAATAGTTTGAAAAAGCAATCATATAAGAGAGAAAAAAGTCAGTTGAATATTTTTTGGGTAGTTCAAGAAAATAACATGAACCAACTAGCGTAATGAACAATAAAATAATATTTAAGAGTGATTAGAGTTTTAAAATAAGTTTACATACGCTGTCATATAGTTTGTATGACAAATACTATTGTTATTTGAATCATATATTCTATCACTTCCAGATACACTCTATTCCTGTATCAGTATTTGGTTAATGGAAATAATTCACCATTTCCTGTTGTTCTTTGAGCAAAACCAAGTGTGATTTATACATGGCAGAAAAAGTTACTATGACCACCACATGACCAAATTCTAAGTTTACAGGAAAAAAAATGAGATTTTAAGAGTTGACATTTAAAAGCAATTATTCTATCAAGAATAATTAGAAATTTTGTACAATGCTGGAAATCAATTTCGATACTAAAATGTCCTAGTTTGAAGCATAGATCTGATGCTATCAGTTGGGATATAAACCACAAATACAATTTTTCCCTGATCTTAGCTGTAAAACAAGATACTCTATATTCATTTTCAAAAGTTTCCACCTTGTTTATAAAAATACAGCTTCAATTTTATAGCAGGTAGACACAAGATATTTGCAGCTATACAAGTGATTTTGGATGGCTGTTAGCATAGGGAAAATGGTATTTACAAAGGAAGGTGGAAAAGCTTTTTTGCAAATAATTATAATCACATATCAAACAGTATCTCTTTTATCCCTCTTACTTTACTGTAAAGGTCTTGACTTTACTGTAAAGTCAAGGACTGCATTACAAATTAGGCAAACATTTTTAAGTGGCTTAAAAATCTTGACCTTACATGAAGAAATGATTTTTATCTTCACTTGAATGAATACTGCCCAAAAAATTTACTAAAAGAAATAAAAGTAAGATGACAAAATATTATTCAGTCCCAGATACTTTTAATTTATTTTCAGCACTGTAATTTACAAATAATGCCTATATACAGGCATATATTTGCATGTGAATTAACAGCATATAAAACTTTAATTACATTAAAATTTTAAATAGAAGAATAAGAATGTGGTGCTCTCACTCATCTGAATTGTGAAGAGAAATACCCACATACCACCAATGAAATGGACACATGTGTGGTGAATTTATAAAGTAAAAATACTTTTGCCTAAACATGTGCCTTTCTTCTTAATAATATCCAAATGTTTAAAAAAGATAATTAGGATATTTTGTCAATTATGAATAAACCACTATACTTTCTTAGGCGCAGATTCTTAATTAGCTCTCTTTTCCAAAGCAGAATATCAGAATTCCAGAAAGGGTTTAGCAGTGGCTTTCATGGGGGTCTAGGCATCTTCTAGGACATCTAAAATCTCAAAATCCTACTTAAAGGGCATAACAGTGCATATTTTCAAATGAGGGAAAGGATACTTAAACCCACTGCCATATTGTGGATTCTGACTCACACCAACCCTGTAAGACAGAATAGAACCACTCCATAGGGTTTCCAAGGCTGTAAATCTTTACAGAAGCAAACTGCCTCATCTTTCTCCTATGGAGCGACTGGTGGATTCAAACCATTGACATTTTGGTTATAAGCTGGATGCTTTAACCACTGTGCCACCAGAGCTCCTTAAGAACACATAAGGCAAAATAAATGAAGCATGGTGGAGCTGCGAAATATGTCAGATGTCAAAGAAATTCTTTTGGAGGAAGGAGTGGGAGACAAAACGGAGATTATTGGATTAAATGAAAAAAAAAATCCAAAAAGGTTCTTGGTTTCAGGTGCAATGCAGAATATCTGAGACAACAATTTCAGTTTTCATCCACTTGTTACAAAGGGCAATCCTGCCCTCCACCTGATATTTTTAACATACTTATTATGGCTTTGCCATAAAACAGCATGTTAATAATCTATACATTCAAAAAGATGCTTGCAAACTTCATTCATATTAAAATCTATGCAGAATTGTTGGCAATACATTAAAAGTAATATTACATTCTGTAAACCATGGCATACCATATTTTACATTATGCAAAGGGACAATATTTACAGGTCTTCAGGGGTTTAAATATTTTATCCATTAACATAACTGATAATTTAGCAAAGTGCAGGACAAAATCAGTGCTATTATTTGAATGTCCTTTAAAAGCACATTAGAGCAAAAACATTTCTAAAAGCTACCAAAAGCTTATTTAAGTATATCCAGTAAGGGATTACAGAGCATAAGTAGCCTAGAAAAAATGATGCATAATTAGAAATAGTACGAAAATTATAAGGCAGCATGCTAGAACAACTTTTTCTTTTTTAATATTATATATATAATATTTATATGTATAAGAGTATGTGTGTATACTTATTTAAAAATTAAGAATGTAAAACACAAGCCTCAATTAACATAAAAAGATGTGCAAATTTTTTCTTAAACCAACACAAATAAGAGAGCAAGGAGAATATTCTACCATTATAAAGAATAATTTGAACAGAGCAAAAAGAGACCATCTTCATTCCAAAATCATCTACAAGGCACTAAGGGTAGGAAATGACAGGTAACACAGAAGTGACTGAATAAAATTCCTCAGTCAGGTCGGAATATGGGATATTTTGGTAAGAATTCTATTAGTATTACCTGTAAAATAAGAACAAACAAGAATATATTGATAAAGTAATTTTCATTCAATATAATTTATATATAACCTAGAAAGTCTATAATCATTTCTCACAGGACTACATTTTGATTCTGTGGTATAAACTAAGTAAAATAATATGAAACAGAGTTATATGAAGAATTTACCACAAATTATTTTTAGATAGAAAATAAAATTAAATTGGCAAACATAGCTACTTAACTGTACCTAATAGTTTTTATTGCCGGATTTACAATAGGTTATTTGTTTAGGTTCAGAAAAGCAAACACTATTACATTACCATGCTCCACTTATTTTTGGCAAAGAGATTAAAATTGTGCTATACAGATAAGAAAAGATACTTTTATCTCTATCATTTCTATATATTTCTCAAATAAGCTGCAGTTGGTATTGAATACTACTATATTTTACAAGTTATTTATGAAAAATAGCAACCGTCCAATGTATTGATTAAAAAATTTTAATGATGGAGAGGTGGGGAAGTATTAGAATAAAAAGATATTTTTTTGGATGTCTTCTTTATAGTGGATTTTAGATTTGTGGTCATTTGTACTTTTTCCCCCAAACAACTCAAAAGACAGAGAGAAACCATAAAAATCCTTATTTATGAGATATAAACAGAATGCTTTATTATGATATACACACTACATGAGGACAAATTTAATAATGGATAAATTTAATATTCCTCTGAATGTTAATAATGCTGAATTTATCACATTGAATATATGTGAATTTATGTTTTAGGACTATAATTGGATAATCTTCAGGTAGCATAGTGCCTAAGGCACTTGACTGCTAACCAGAAAGTTGTCAGTTCAAACCCACCAGCCACTCCTTGGAAGGAAGATGGGGCAATCTACTTCCGTAGTGATACTGCCTCAGAAACCCAAGGAGGGGTCACTATGAGT
>NW_006922703.1:188374-190967 GCF_000298275.1 Orycteropus afer afer | reverse complement strand
CCAGCCACTCCTTGGAAGGAAGATGGGGCAATCTACTTCCGTAGTGATACTGCCTCAGAAACCCAAGGAGGGGTCACTATGAGTTGGGTCCGACTTGACGGCACATAACAACAACAACATAGTTATATCACTCAAAGCTAAAGATTAGATTAGGGACCAGGTTTGCTGGTCTGATAGAGCCTGGTGGAACACTGGAGACTATGGAACCTAACTGCCCTTCAAGTCTAGAATTAAACTCACTCCTGTGGCTTCCAGCCAAAAAAAAGACAGGCATATGAGCTGAACATTTACAATAGGCTGATACACTCCTTAGAGAGATCAAACATGGGAGAATAGAAAGGATCTGTATTTGCAGAGAGATGGCTCAGGGAGCAGGAGTGCATGGAAGGGAAGGACACAGGGAAGAGGTGGCTATGGGGAGGAAGTGGGAGGAGAGTTGTTGCATTGTGGGAGAGACAAAGTAAGTGTATGTGAACTGCTGTATGGAAGATAAATTTGCTCTGTAAACTTTCACCCAAATCACAATAAAATTTTTTAAAAATAAGAAGTTAATTCATGCTGCATGCAAATTTTTACAAGAGTATATTTTGAAATACCTTGTTCAATAGTGGCTATTCCTAGCACCATATGCTAAGATTTGTACCTGTCTTAAAAAGAGACTAAGGTGGTGGAATGTTTTTCACATAAATATTTTAGCTGAGCCTTTTCTAAGATCTAAAACAATGCTAGCTTTCAAGATATTTTACGTTGGCTACAAATGTAAAGAAGATAGAAATCTCTAGGTTCCTACCGACAAAAGTTCAGGCTTCCTGAACAGAAAGGTAGAAAGAAAATCTTACAAGTGATAAATAGAAAAAAATGTTATAATTAGCATAGAATCTAAGTAATATAAATGAAAAATAGTGGCATACTTACATACTCCATCATATTGCTAGATTCGCATTTCCTTTTAGTCAATTTCCAGTGCAAAGCAAGCTAAGAAAGTAAAATTAGTTAAGTATTTTGATATCAAGTTATACTAATTACAACACATACATTTGAATAGTCACTGAAAATGATCCAGGAAGATACAAAACATAATATTTAAAAATCATGTCAACTATATTATAAAGTTCTCTAATCCATTCCTTTGCTGGCCTGAAAAGTTCTCATTTACTACTTTTTTTTTTAATTTTCAATTTAATAATGTAAATATATAAATGAGACACTTATTTGCTTAAACATTCTTACCTTGTGATATAATCTGTTATTTTCCCATTCTAATAACTTCTGAATTGATCTTCTGGTCTAAGAGAAAGGACCAACATTTGTTACAAGATGAGTTTAGGAGTTATATAAACTGTAAGTACATTTTTCTGTTTATGTGCAAGATCACATTATTTTTTTCCTCTGTTTTTCTATTAGAAATAAGAAAAAAACAATGTAAGAAATGAAAATGACAAAATAGGAGCAAGATGTGCAATTACAGTCAAAAATTACAACTGGCTAAGAAAGGAAGGTGGCATTGTATTGATAACATGCATGTTTGATACCTCATCCAACTTAGACCCTGAGTAACTAGGTAAGCAGATACAAATAACAATATTGCAGTTATGAGCAACTAAGGAGAAGATAAAGTATTGGATTTAGTGAATGCAGAGAAAAAGAGCAGATCAAACAACAGGGAAATATAAATGTACCTGCCTAGCCACCAGAGACAGAGACAGAGAGGCCTTATTAGAAATACAAAAGAGACCAGTGGAAGGAAGGAGAGAGAGAGGGAAAAAAAAATCATGGAACCCACAGGCACTGGCAAATCAGAATAGCCATATCAGGAGTTCTTCATAGTGAAATTGCCCTCTGTGTGAGTATGATAATCTTAATGGGAAACAGATCAAGACCCCCCTCTTGACTTGGGCTGCCATGGAGTGGGGAAGAGGGAGAAACTCCCTCTGAGTAAGTGGAGCCCTGGAGCGAGTGCATAGAGAAAGGCTGGGGTTCAACTCTTCCATGACCCCTTTTAACACAGTGTAGACCAGAAACTGGGTTTTTGCAGCTTCTCGATCCAAGCAGAAAGTAGTGTCCCTCTATTCATTGGGGTCTCTGTTGGTTTTGAGGAGCAGGTTTTTGATTGAAATAGGACATCATCATTAGTAGACATCTCAAAAGGACACAGACTACCCTGCCTGTCCCTGAATTGCTGACTGAATTATCTTGCCCCAAATGTTGAAAACTCCTTCTAACTTTCTATCTGTGGGAGGGGTCACTTCTGGCACTTTTTTTCTTTCTTCCTTTTCTCCCCTGCCTCATCCAATAGAAGGAACACTTTAAACCTCTACCAAGCAACAGGAGCTATTACATTGAACACCTCACCCAATAAATAGACAGTAACACCAATAGCTCCTGCACCACAGAATGAATGAAAGAGGGTGGACAACACCTGCTCATCCAAACTCCAAATCCTCTTCATGGTGAACAGACAACTGCAACCACATCCCCACCATGATTCCACCAACACAGAGAGAGCTGGAGAGCAACCCAGTACAACTGAATTAATAGCCAGAGAAGTACACCTGGTCCCAATTTTCAGATATAGTAAAACATAAAATCAAGG
>NW_006922703.1:185338-187558 GCF_000298275.1 Orycteropus afer afer | reverse complement strand
TCACTGGAATACCAGAAGAAGAGGAGGGAAAAAAAAAAAAAAAAACACTGAGAAAATTGTGGAAGACTTGCTACAGAAAATTACCTCCATATCATTAAAATATATCTGTCCAAGAAGTTCAATGAATCCCATACAGAATAGATCCCAAGAGAACGTCATGAAGACCTATCATAATCGAAGACAAAGAAAGAATCTTGGGAGCAGCTTGGGAGAAAGAAAATGTCACCTATAATAGACAACCAATAAGACTAAGTAATGATTTCTCAGCAGAAACCATGCAGGGAAGAAGGCAATGGTATGGCATATATAAACTTTGAAGGAAAAGAACTTCCAACTGAAAATTCTATATCCAGTCAAATTGTCCCTCAAATATGAGGGTGAAATCAAGACATTCTCAGACCAACAAATTAAGGGAATTTGTGAATACCAGATCAACCCTACAAGAAATGCTAAAGGGAGTCCTTCCAATAGAGAACCAACAACAGAGAACAACAAATTACAATCAAGACACTTGACACCAACACTTAGAAACCAAACCAGAAAAAGATGCTCAAAATAACATCATAAAATAATGCACACAGAGAAATAAGGGAGTCAATCTGCACACAACATCAGCAAAAAAGTAAATAGAAAGAATAAAAGTTTTAATTACAAAACTTCCAAATGGAGAGGAAGACAGGAGAATGTCTTTATAGAACTGAATGTTCCAAACTAAGGGAGATAATAATTTACTTCAGGGTAACCACAAAGAAAATTAATAACCCCCCTTAGCAAACACAGAAAGAAGAAAAACACATGGGCTTAGTAAGCACAAAACCAAAAATAATGAAGAAAAGAGAAGAAACACTTGATAACAAAATGAGCTCAGCAGAGAAAAATATCTGGAATAAGGAAATCACCAACAATACAACAAAAAACACAGCAGAGTGATAGCAATAAATTCATAAATACCAAACCAAACTCACTGCCATCGAGTCGATTTTGACTCATAGTGACTCCTCCTTGGGTTTCTGAGGAGGTATCACTACAGAAGTTGATTGTCCAATCTTCCTTCTGAGGAGTGGCTGGTGGGTTTGAACCGCCAGCCTTCTGATTAGCAGTCAAGTGCCTTAGGCACTACACTACCAGAGCTCCCCTACAATAGTAGTAGGAGACTTTAACACACAACTTTCAAGGAGGGATAGTACAACAAGAAAAAAACTCAACAAAGATACAGAAGAACTCAACAACACAATCAACCAGCTTGACTTCATAAACACATACAGAGCACTCCACCCAATAAAAGCACACTTCACATTCTTCTCCAGTGCACATGGATCATTCTCCAGAATAGACCATATGTTAAGACACAAAACAAGCCTCAATAAATTAGAAAAAAACATTGAAATACTACAAAGCACCATCTTGGATCCCAATGCTAAAAAAGTATAAATCAATAATAGGAAGATCAGGGAAAAAATATCAGATATGTGGAAACTAATAATACACTACTCAAAAAGTATTGGATAACAGAAGAAATAAAATGTGAAACAAAAAAAAATTCCTAAAAACAAATGAGAATAAAGACACAACTGCCCCAAATCTTTGGGACACAGGGAAAGCAGTACTCAGAAGTCAATTTATAGCAATAAATGTACACATCAAAAAAGAAGCAAGAATCAAAATCAACACTCTAAGTCAACAACTCCAACAATTAAAGAAAGAGCAACAAAAGAAGTGTACACTATCCAGAAATAAGGAAATTATAAAGATCAAAGCAGGAATAAACAAAATAGAAAACAAAACAAAACAAAAAAATAAAGAAAAATCAACAAAACAAGAAGCTGGTTCCTTGAAAAGATTAACAAAATTGACAAACCACTGGCAAATTTAACAGAGAAAAAGAAAGAGAAGATGCAAGTAACATGAATAATAAATGAAAAGGGTGACAAACAAACTGAAATAAAAAAGATAATAGTAACAATATTGTGAAGAACTGTACTTCAACAGATTTGAGAACCTAGAAGAGATGGGTAAGTTTCTAGAAACACAAGACCTACCGAAACTATCCCAGTCAGAGATAGAATATGTGAACAGAACCATAACTAAAGAAGATATTGATCAGGTCATTAAAAAACTTCCCCCAAAAAAAGGTCCTAGCCCAGATGGATTCACTGGATAATTTTCCCAAACATACAGGAAAGAGTTGACACCTATATTACTCAAACTATTTCAGAACAT
>NW_006922703.1:179382-184367 GCF_000298275.1 Orycteropus afer afer | reverse complement strand
TACGGGGATGCCCTGAAAATACCACAGGGACTGTTAGAGGTATAGAAGAGTGCTGCAATAGAAAAGGTGAAAAGAGAATACCAGGGGTTGATCGCAGTGGTAGCTTGGCCTCTACTATATGCAGTCCACGCTGTCTCAGAAGCCAAGCAGGCAGTGGAAAAATGAGTGCCAGAAATTAAGGGATAATCTGCAGACATTTAAGGAAGAGCTAAGGTTGGAAAGAGATACAAGATTGGCTCAATCAGATGTGAGAGAAGCTATCACTACCAAGCTACAAGCATCTGACTAAATTACAGAAACAGTGTGTCAAGTAGCAAAATTGGCTGAGTGCCAATTACCATGCAACAAATTCAATTAGTTGTAACTAGGGCCTATCAGGACCCTAAGAAATGGAACCCTCACAAGTCCTCAGACTGGGAGTAGGAAAGTGAGGCCTGGGACAATAGCATTGGCATAACTGAACACCTACAAGTCCAGATGTTAATCACCACTAACATAAAGACCGATTGATTCCACACCCGAAGTGGTGCCGACTGCCCCAGCCCTCCCAAGAAACGGGAACACATCACAGTAACGGAGTATAACACCGAGGAACTCCTTGATATAGCTGTCCAATAAAACTCACTCACTGCCATCGAGTTGATTTCAACTCATAGCGACCCATCCTTGGGTTTCTGAGGCAGTATCACTACGGAAGTAGATTGCTCCATCTTCCTTCTGAGGAGTGGCTGTTCAATACAGGCAATAAAAAGGAGAATCTATACCTACGCTATGAGTCGGGGCCGACTCGACGGCAAATAGCAACAACAACAACATACCTACCTTAGTATTAAGGCTGTGGGATACTGGGGCAGATGGTGTGGTCTTGTCAGGATGGAAATTATCTAAAACAGCCTCGATTACTTCCCATTCTGCCTTAAGGCAAAAGCTCTGTATGTTTCAGAATGTAGGGAGGAATGCCCCGCTCATGAACTGGATTATTCTAGCCTGACGAATGGCGTGGCCCACAGAGGGAGATATTCTCTGCACGCCTCCTAGATGGAACACCTCTTGAAGAGCTGCAGGGACTCATTAGAGAATTAGGAGCAAAGCATTTCTGGGTCGCGATAACAAAATATTTATGGATGGCATGAGTAATGCCCTCCTACAGTCTGCCCCCAGCCAGTATTATGGTTCTCTTTGCCTGTACTCTATTTGGTGGTCAGATGCCCCATGTCACAAGCCGCGCAAGCCTGCAAGCCACTGCTCACATGGGGGATACTGACAGACTAAGACAGAAGAAGGTGAGAGGTACTGAAAATGCACCCAAAGTAGAGACAGAGCAAAAGAATTCCACCAGAGGGAAAGGGCCTTTACAAGCGACTCGAAAGCAGCTTTGGGTCGACCTTATAGCTGCCAGAACCCCTA
Organism: Orycteropus afer afer; assembly: GCF_000298275.1. Classification (NCBI taxonomy): domain Eukaryota; kingdom Metazoa; phylum Chordata; class Mammalia; order Tubulidentata; family Orycteropodidae; genus Orycteropus; species Orycteropus afer. Next base: position 182,960 of record NW_006922703.1, on the reverse strand, counting down.
GGGAGAAAACAGAAAAGCAGCCTAACACCATCCTCAGTTTGTGGCAGCACCTGTGGCTGGACCTGCAGCTCCTTCCCCTGGGGGAGGAACAGAGGGAACCTGCTCAGCCTGCCACTCCTCCAAATGGGAAGTGCCAGTTCCCTTAGACTAGGAAATGGGTCAAGATCCCCCACTGAAGGTGCAAAGGATTATGGGGGAATCAGAGGACCCATGTTGAAATAGTTATCCACTGGTCCCCAAACAATTAACAAAGAGCTCTAGCTTTGGTAGATACGGGTGCTGAATGCACCCTCATCCACGGGAATATAAACAGATTTAAAGGCCCATTGTTCTGATTACCTAGTGCCACTCTGACAAGAATATACCACAAATGGGATGGCTTTAACAAACAGGAGTTTATTCTTACAATTTGGTGTCTTTAAATCTGAGTTAAAAGTGCCAGGCTCTAGGGGCTAGGTGAAAGCCCCTAAACCTTGGGCTTCAGCTATGCCTCCTGCTCCCACTGAACCTAGAGGCTTTTCTTCACTCAGCTGCTTGCTGCTAAGGCTGAAAAACCCAAGGTTGACAAGTAACACAGCACAGTCTGATATTACCAAATGACATGGTAGGCCATTAATTCAAATCCATTTTAAAATTTTAAAGTCCATCCCTAAGCTACTCAGCTGCTTGTAGGAAGATCCCACCATGGAGTTGATTACCGGTCTCATCATAGGGAATAATTACCACCAGCTGTCCAGCCACTCAACCAGGCCCAGCCAAGTTGACACACAACCTTAGCTACCACACCCATTAAGTTCTATTGATAGCTATAGGGGGAGCACAGTCTGGGTCTGGCATGTCAACTCACTCTCACCATAGGGCATCTCCCTCCATCTGAATATCAGATGTTTATTTCTCCTCTGCCTGAACATATCTTAGGGATTTACATTCTCTCGGGATTAACCCTATTAACAAGCACAGGGAAATTCTGTTTGAGAATAAGGACAATTAAGTCAATTGTGCAAGGATGGGCTAACTGGAGCCCCATGCACCTCCCTTCCCCCACCAGAACTGTAAATATTAAGCAGTATTAGCTGCCTGGGAGGCATGAAGAAATAACTGCTACCGCTGCATAACTAGCACAAGTCGACTTCATCTGATGTGCTCACAGCCCATTCAACAGCCCTTTATGGCCAGAGTGGAGACTGGATGGCAGCTGGTGGATGACAGTGGACTACTGGGAACTAAATAAAGTCACCCTTGCTCTGCATGCTGCCATCGCCAACATAGCCCAATTGCAAAATACTATTAGTGAACACCTCAGTACCTATCATTTCACATTAGAGCTTGTGTGGTAGTTAAGGTTGTGTGTCAACTTGGCTGGACCTGGTTGAGTGGCTGGGCAGTAGTTCCTCATGATGAGACTGGTAGTCAACTCCATGGTGGGACTGACCACAAGCACCTGAGTAGCTGCTTTAGGAATGAAGTCTGCTTCCCGTATATAAGCAGCGGCTTTGGGAATGGTCTCTAGCTTATGGCACCTTGAACCCTGCATGTAGCTGTGTGATTGTTTAGCAGCCTGCCATGCTCTGCTGACCTTGGGACCAATAACCTATGTAAGTGAATCTACAACTCAAATGGCAGAATCACCTCCCTTGCTGAAAAGCTATATCAAAGAAGGAACTGAGTCCGTTCCTAATAATGCCTTGTACACAGTTGGCTTGATTCAGGGCAACCCAGCCCATTGGACTGCAATAGCCATCCAGCCACGCACCAAAACAACTTGCATAGATCAAGAGGAGGGCCACAGCAGCCAGTAGGCAGAACTAAAAGCAGCCTGGGTGGTACATATGCATAAAAAAGATCCTATTATCTTATGCACCAATAGCTGGGCAGTATTTAAAGGTCCCACCCTGTGGCTGCCAACCTGGCATAAGGCAGACTGGTGTGTGGCAGGGCAGCCCATTTGGGGAAAGCAGCTGTAGGCAGACATTTGGCCTGACTTTAAAAGTAGACATTACTGTCTATCACATATCAGCCCACAGCATGCTTACTCCCCCCAGCAACGGCCAAGTCAATGAACTAGCTTGTTGTGTTCCCTAACCAACTGGTTACCCAATACTGAAGTAGCACAGTGGCTGCATTGAAAAACCAGCCATAAAGGACAGAGGACTCTGTGGGCCATCACAAAAGGGATGGTATATTCACAGAATGGAATGCCATGCAACATTAAATAATAATGAAGTATATGCAAATCATCTCACAACAAGGATGAATATAGAGGACATTATGTTGAGTGAAATAAGTTAATCACAGAAGGAAAAATATTGTATGGGCCCATTATTGTAAAACGTCAAGGAAAAGTTCACTTAATGCACTGATGTCAAATCGGAGATAACTCATAGTGACCCCTCTTTGGGTTTCCAAGGCAGTATCACTACAGAAGTAGATTGCCAACCTTCCTTCTGAGGAGTGGCTGGTGGATTTGAACTGCCAGCCTTCTGGTTAGCAGTCAAATGCCTTAGGTACTATGCCACCAGAGCTCCCAATGTTTACTTAGGGAAAGAAATTCACTTTGTTGGTTACTGCGGATGGGAAGGACAGAGGGAAAATTTTGGACTAGTTGGGGGTCACATGCTGATTTATGTGAGGGGAGGGACAGTATGGAAAGACTCTGTGACCAGCATGATGAAATTGGGGAAAGGAAGGACAGTGAAACATGCACATAAGTTATAGACAACAAAAGCAAATACTAGTATATGCACAAACTGCATTACCACTAACACCAAACACCAGGCTATGGATAAATGCATAGACAGGTGAAAAGATCAGGTGGGTAGACCACCTATATCCTAGAACAAAGAAAAATTTGCCTGAAGATAATCTTACATATGCAATTGTGCTACAAAATTAGCCACATACATTACAGAAGGAACAGAAGGCAGAGTTGGAATAACCTCTTGGAGACAACCAAACACCTTGAAAGAGAATCACTGGGCCTGCTGATTCAGGACCATAGTCTCGGGGGGCATCATGCTCAACTGTCACAACATAGTACATAAAAATCTCGCTGTACAACCTACTTTGTTGAGTAGTAACTGGGGTCTTAAAAGCTTTCGAGTGGCCATCTAAGATGCAACTATTGGTCTACTCTCATCTGAATCAAAGAAGAGGGAAAAAAAATCAAAGGTATCTGGAAACAATTAGTCCCAGGATAAGATGGACCATGCGGACCTCAGCCTTCATGACTCTGAGACCAGAAGAACTAGATGGTGCCTGGCTACTGACAGCAATTGCTCGAAAAGGGATCAAAAGTAGAGATCCTGGATAGAGTGGGAGGAAAAACCTCTAGTGGAACAAGACTGGAACAAAATAAATTCAAAAACACAAAAATAACCAATGCACTCACCTACTCTAGAGAGATATACCCCTTAGAGCAATCAGCCATGAGACACCAGAGGGGCAGCATTCACACACCGGGAAAGCTGGACAGATAGGAATGCATAGTTAAGAAGGGTAAAGGGAGGGGGTCTTCACATGGATGGGAGGGGTTGTTGTTGTTGTTGTATCATCTGCATATTGCAGGTTGTTAATGAGTC
>NW_006922703.1:176597-178138 GCF_000298275.1 Orycteropus afer afer | reverse complement strand
GATAGATTCAGCGGAGGCTAATCTTGCACAGATACCAGTTATACAAAATACCTGCAATCCTTACAGAAACAATATTTTATTCTTTTTGATGAAAATTTACATAGCAAATAAAGTTCTCATATGTATAGAAACATTTCTATATATATTTCTATACATATCTTTTCACCATACTTACTCAATCTGTATGCTGAGTAAATAATCTGAGAACCTGGACTATATGAAGAAGAACATGTCATCAGGATTGGAGGAAGACTCATTAACAACCTGCAATATGCAGATGATACAACCTTGCTTGCTGAAAGTGAGGATGACTTACTGATGAAGATTAAAATCTATAGTCTGCAGTATGGATTACGTCTCAACATAAGGAAAACAAAAATCCTCACAAGTGGACAAATAAGCAGCATTATGATAAATGGAGAAAAGATTGAAGTTGTCAAATATTTCATATTAATTATAGTTCCATGACCAACACCAGTGGAAGCAGCAGTCAAGACATCAGGCAATGTACTGCACTGGACAAGTCTTCTGCAAAAGAACTGTTTAAAGTGCTGAAGAGCAAGGATATCTCTTTGAAGATTAAAGTGTGCCTAACCCAAGCCATGGTATTTTCAATCACCTCATATGCATGTGAGGAGCTCTGGTAGCATAGTGGCTAAGGCATTGACTGCTAACCAGAAGGCTGGCGGTTCAAACCCACCAGACACTCCTCGGAAGGAAGGTTGGGCAATCTACTTCTGTAGTGATACTGCCTCAGAAACGCAATGAAGGGTCACTTTGAATGGGATCTGACTAGACTGCCAGTGTGTTTTCATATGCATGTGAAAGCTGGACAATGAATAAGGAAGACTGAAAAAGAGTTAATGCTTTTGAGTTGTGGTGTTGGGAAAGAATACTGAAAGTATCATGGACTGCCAGAAATACTAACAAATCTGTCCTGGGTTCGTCTCACCTGCTTTGGTCATTTTCTCCAAAGGGACCATTTTCTCTGGAGAAGGATGTCATGTGTGGTAAAGTGGAGGGTCAATAAAAGTGAGGAAGGCCCTCAATGACATGGATTGACACAGTGGCTACAATCATGGGCTCGGGTAAAGCAAGGATTGTGAGGCTGGTGCAGGACCAGGCAGTGTTTCGTTCTGTTGTACACAGGGTTGCTATGAGTTGGAGCTGACTGATGGCACCTAACAAACAAAAACATACATATTGTTCAGTGACACTGCTTAGATTGTTCACAATGTGTCAGCATTCTCATTATTTCCATTTTGGTTGTTCTTTTTCCATTAATCTAGCTTCACTGTCCCCTTTAACCTTCTCATCTTTGGTCTAGGGTAAATGTTTGCCATTTGGTTTCATTTAGATGATTAGAGGAGCACAGTATTCATGAGTGGTATTATTTATTTTATAAGCCAATCTGTTATTTGGCCAAAAGTTGACCTCTAGGAGTGTTTTGAGTTTCTTGTTTAAAGGGTAGCTCAGGGCAATGGTCTCAGGGGATCCTCTAATGTCTACTGGTTCAGTAAGTCTGGCCTTTTTTTTTTTTT
>NW_006922703.1:174929-176131 GCF_000298275.1 Orycteropus afer afer | reverse complement strand
TGAAGACCCCAGATGCTACTCACCAAACTAGGATGTAGGGCACTATTTTTATGAACTGTATGGTGCCAACTGAGTTATTCCACAAGACTATGGTCCTAAGCCCTCAAACTTAGTAAACCAATCCGATGAGGTATTTGCTTATGTTTAGGAAATAACCATAACTGCTCCTTATGTGCTTTATCTATATATCAAAATATATGCAGCATACATAAACACATATAAGCACATAAAAAAAGGTATTTACATATGCCTCCAGATACACCTGTACATGCAAATCTGTTTATTCATATGTGCCTTCATATAAATAAATATGCATACATATCTATTTATGTAACCACACATATATTTTTAGTTATTATTACTCCTGTTCCAAAATTGTATATATCATAGCATTTACAAAATCATTCCTTGTTCTTGTTCACTTCTTAGTGCAATCATGTATCTTTTTCAAGTTGAGTTGATTTCAACCTTAATTAATATTGTCTTTCTCATCACCAAAACTAACAAATGCTATGGTATAGAAAGTGAACATGTTAGGGAATTATATATATGTTTTTCCAACTGAAATATGTACAAATCACTCTGTGTCATGCATTTAGCTGGTGCATTATTGTGAAAATAGTGGCCAGTCAAGATCTACATGATGAATAAAGCAAGCCAACATATACCAGAATTTCCACTGAAAATAATGTTAGAAACAGCCAATGAGAAAAAACTTTGAAAATATTAAAGTAAAAAATTATTTATTATGCATTTTCAATTCTCATTGGAAGAGTTTTAGAAAGTTTCTTATAAGCAAGATTGGTATGCATTGTTTATTTTTTTTCCATTTTTTATTGTGCTTTGGGTGCAAATCTACAGAGCAGAATTTCTTTTACATTCAACAGTTCCTGTACATTTTATTTCATGCCCAAATTACCATCCCCGATCATAACAAACTCTCCTCCCCTCCTATCCCTGTGACAACTCCCTCCCTGTGCCCTTCATAACTATGCACTCCTATCTGTCCAGCTTTCCCGCCATGTGAGTGCAGCCCCTCTGACGTCCCATGGATGATTGCTCTAAGGGGTGTATCTCCTCAGAGTAGTTGGATGCATTACCCTGGGGTGGGTGTTCTGCATGTAAGTCTTTCTACTGTTGGGCTGAGAGCCAATTCTTGGGAGTGAGTCCAATCCCAGGCCCAAAGAGTATCATGGGTCCAT
>NW_006922703.1:168813-174829 GCF_000298275.1 Orycteropus afer afer | reverse complement strand
TATCCAGGATCTCCAGTTGTGATCCCTTTCCAAGTGGTTGGCATTGGTAACTGGGCACCATCTAGTTCTTCTGATCTTGAAGTCTGTCATATCCTGGGACTAATTGTTTCCAAAAGGCTTTTATTTTCTTCACTCTTCTTTGATTCAGATGAGAAGAGATGAATAGTTGCATCTTAAATGGCTGCCTGGAAACTTTTAAGACCCCAGTTGCTACTCGCTGAAGTAGGTTGTGGAACAAGATTTTTATGTACTATATTGTGCCAATTGAGCTTGGTGTCTCACAATATTATGGAGTCAGCAGGCCTAGTGATTCTCTCTCCCAAAGTGTTTGGGTGTCTCTGAGAGGTTACTCCAACTCTGACTTCTGTTGCTTATGTAATGAGTGTGGCTAATTTTGTATCACTAGTATGTATGTCAGGGCTTGGGAGCTGCTTTTCGATTGGTGGTGGTGCTACTTTAAGGCCAGGGCTTGAGGTAGGCAGATGCGGGGCTTGGGAGCTGAACTTTTTGCTTGGGGACAGCTCTATTTTAAGACCTGGGTCCAGGGTAGGCAGACGCAGAGGCGTTAGGAACAACTAAGGTAGATGAACTTGTCTGTCAGTTTGTCGTTCTGTGGTGGCTTATGTGCTGCTGGAGGCTATGCCACCAGTGTTGTAAAATGCCAGCAGGGTTACACATGTTGGAACGGTTTCAGGCTAAGACAGACTTGGAAGAAGGAAGAGGCCATCCACTTCTCAAACAACTGGCCAGTGAAAATCTTATGAACAGCAGTAAAACACCATCTGATATATTATTGGAAAATGTTAGGAATAGCCCTGAAACACTGTCTGATGCAGTGCCGGAAGATGAGCCCATCAGGTCGGAATGCACCCAAAATCTGACTCCTCAGAGTAGAGACAACCGTAATGATATGGTTAGAGCAAAACTTTTGGAACCAACATTGGCTGACGTGGCATAACTCAAAATGTGTAAGAACAGGTGCAAACATCCATTAATAAGTGGAACATGGAAGATACAATGTACAAATCTAGGAAAAGTGGAAGTTGTAAAAAATGAAATGGAATGCATAAAGATTGATATCCTAGGCATTAGTGAGCTGAAATGGACTGGTTTTGGCCATTTTGAATCAGACAACCTTATGATCTACTCTGCTGGGAATGACAAATTGAAGAGGAATAGTGTGGCATTCATTGTCACAAAGACTGTTTCAAGATCTGTTCTGAAGTACACCTCTGTGTGTAATAGGATAATATCCATATGCCTACAAGGAAGATCAGTTAATACTACTATCATATGCTCCAATCACCAAAGCCAAAGATGAGGAAATTAAAGATTTCTACTAATTTATGCAGTCTGAAATTGACTGAATATGCTACCAAGATGTGATATCACTGGTGAACGGAATGCGAAAGGTGGAAACAAAGAAGAGTTACTGGTAGTTGAAAAATATGGCCTCGGTGATAAAAATTATGCTGGAGATCACACGATAGAATTTTGCAAGTCCAATGACTAATTCATTGCAAATACCTTATTTTCAACAACATAAGCAATGACTTCATCACACGGAATACACAAGGATCAGATTGACTACATCTGTGGCAACAGATGATGAAGAACTTCAATATCTTTGGCCAAAACAAGGCCAGGAGCTGACTGTGGAACAGATCATCAACTGCTCATATGCACGTTCATGTTGAAATTTAAGACAATTTAAAAAAAGTCCGTGAAGAGCCAAAATATGACCTTGATAATATCCCTCCTGGATTATGAGACCATTTAAGTAATAGATTTGATACACTGAACACCAATGACTGAAAACCAGAGGAACTGTGGGATAACATCAAGAACATCATTCATGAGGAAAACAAGAGGGCATTAAAAAGAGAAGAAAGGAAGAAAAGACCAAAATGGATATGAGAAAAGACTCTGACACTTGTCCTTGAGTGGAGAGTAGCCATAACAAATGGAAAAATTGACAAGATAGAGATTCAAAATGGAGTGGTGATAGTAATCACCATGCTATTTCCCTATAGCATCTTAGTGCTTGAAAAACTAGGTACAGCAGTTTGAATTAGGGATTTTGGTGCTCTGAAAAGCTCACTTAGTCTGAGTGTACCAAACTCAGAGGAGTAGAATTAGAGAGAAGAAAAGTACAGGGGAAAAAAATTAAGATCTATCCTGTGGAGTACCAATCGGCAGCCAAGAAAGGCCATCAGAGACATCCCTGGGGGAGTGACCGGCAGGCGAGAATGGCCATACGAGACCTCCCTGGGTTAAGGCAGAAGACATACCACATCAGCATACCAGCAACCACAGCATAACAACAATCACCCAAGGATCTACCTTCAGCACCTGATTTTATCAGTAACGTGCATCAGCCAGGTGCAAATGGGCACGTCCAGTGCCACGGAAACCTGAGCAGAGAGTCCACTGGTGCTCCAGGAGGGCAGGCCTGCTCCCCCTGCAGCAGGTCACTGAATAGGCTCAGGTCAGCTTAGTGGCACTGAGAGGACTGAGCTTGACTTTATCAGTAATATTGGGACCAAAAATTACTAGCAGGCACTCCCCTGACTCCAACGCTGCTGAAAGTAAGTAGATCTTAGGCAACGTGCGTGGGCGGACTCAAAGAGGGACTCCTGAGTGGATTGCAGTTGGGGCAGGTTGGGCCAGCAATGCAGGCAGGCAGAGCCAGAGAGAGAAACCCTGTGGCAGATTGCGGAGCTGGGAAGTTGTCTTGGGTTGGACTTTTGGCACCGAGGGGCCTCGGGAGCAGGGTTTTTACATGTGTCTGAGCCTGGTGGGAGGTGGTGACCCCTGAACAACTGGAGACTTTGCTGAAATTGAGCTGCGGGCCTGTAAATAACAGTACAATGTCATCAGTAGCAGCCGACTCAAAGCCCTAAAAACCACCCCTAGCAACAGTGAGCTTTCCTTCCTCCATTCCCTCCTTCTCCACCAATACCTTCACTCATCCAATAGAAGAAACCACATTCAGCCACAATAAAACCTCCCAGTTCGAACTCTAAACCCTCTTTACATCAAACAGAAACCCATATCCACATTTCACACAGTGATTGTACCATCACAAAGAAAACTGCAGAACAACCCAGCATACCTAAATTAATAACTAAAAATAAAATACACCAGCTTCACCTTTTCGAAATATTAAACCATAAAACCAAGACAAAACAAATAAATACATAAAAAAATAGTTAAAGACAACCCCAAAATATCTAGGAAACAACAGGCAAGCTCAAATCAAACAAAAAACAGGACAAGGCAAGAAGCAAAATCAAAAACAAAGGTCTCATTAAACATGGAGGAAGAGGAGGAAACAGAATTATCTGAGAAGGAATTTAGAAGATATGTTTATAGAGCTTTACAAGAGCCTAACGAAACCCCAAACAGAAACAGGAGAACACAGACAGTTCCCTGGAAGAACTCAGGAAAATCATTCAAGAACAAAGTAATAAAATTAATGCACAATCAGAACTCATACCAAAACAGCAGTTAGAAATCCAGAAGATGAATACTAAAATTACAGAATTACACAACACAGTAGAAGCACAAAAGAGTAGGTTAGAAATGGCTGAAGAACACACATCCCAACTAGAAGACAAATCCCTGGACATCAGCCTGTATGAAGAAAAATCAGAACAAAGATTTAACAGAAATGAAGAGAACCTAAGAAATATATGGGATGACATGACAAGAAACAACATAAGACTCATTGGAATTCCAGAAGAAGAAGAGGGGGAAAAAAAACTGAGAAAATTGTGGAAGATCTGCTAACAGAAAACGTCCCCCATATCATGAAAAAAGAAAAAAATATTTGTCCAAGAAGCTCATAGAACCCCGCACAAGACAGATTCCAAGAGAAAAACACTGAGGCATATTACAATCAAACTCTCCAAAACAAAAGACAAAGAAAAAATTTTGAGTGCTGCCTGGGAAAGAAGAAATATTATTTATAATAATCAAACAGGCTGAGCTCAGATTACTCAGCAGAAACCATGCAGGCAAGAAGGCAATAGGACAGCATATATAAAACACTGAAGGAAAACAACTTCCAACCAAGAACCCTATATCCAGCCAAATTATCTATCAAATATGAGGGCAAAATCAAGGCATTCTCAGACAAACAGAAATTAAGAGATTTTGTAAAATCCAGACCAACCCTACAAGAAAATGCTTAAGGAAGTTCTTTCAATAGAGAACCCATAACAGAGATCAAGAAAATCAGGAAACATGGCATCAACACTAAAACCAAATCAGAAATAGAAATTCAAAATAAGACCATAAAACATTGTACTCTAAAAACCAAGGAAGTCAATCAGCACACAACAACAGCAACTAACCTATCAAAGGGAAGAAAACTTCTAGGTACAAACTTCCAAATGGAGAGTAAAACAGGACAATGTCTTCATAGTATGCACTGTTCTAAAAATGTAGAGACAAGAATATACTCCAAGTTAACCACAGAGAAAAGTAACAATCCCCCTAAGGAAATCCAGAAGGAAGGAAAACATATGGGTTTAATAAGCACAAAACCAACAATAAAGAAGAAAAGGGAGAAAGGATTAGCCAACAAACCGAACTCAGCACAGAAAAGTATATGGACCAAGGAAACACCAACAACAGCACACACACACACAAAAAAAAAAACACAATAGAATGACAGCAATAAATTCATACCTATCACTAATTACACTCCATGTGAATGGACTAAATGCACCTATCAAGAGAAAGAGAGTGGCAGACTGGATAAAAAAAGAAGACCCATTGAAATGCTGCCTACAAGAGACCCACGTTACACACAAAGATAAAAAAAATTAAGAGTTAAAGGATGAAAAATAATATACCAAGCCAATGGAAACCAAAAAAAGAGAAGGAGTGGCAATATTAATTTCTGATAAAATAGACATTATGGTGAAAAACATCATAAGAAATAAGGAGAGATATTATATGATGCTGAAAGGGTCAACTGACAAAGAAGACCTTACAATAATTATTATTTATGCACCCAATGAAAGTGCTCCAAAATATGTGAAGCAAATATTAATTGAATTAAAAGGGACAATACACAACCCTACAAAAGTAGTAGGAGACTTTAACATATCACTTTCAAAGAGGAACAAGTCAACCAGAAAAAACTCAATAAAGATACAGAAGAATTCAACAATATAATCAATCCACTTGACCTTTACACATATGCAGAGCATTTCACCCAACAAAAACACAATTCATATTCTTTTCCAGTGCACACGGATCATTCTACAAAATAGATCATATATTCGCACAAAAAACAAGCCTCAATAAATTCAAAAGCATTGAAATACTGCAAAGCACCTTCTCGGACCACAATGCTATAAAATTAGAAATAAATAATAGGAAGACCAAGGGAAAAGCATCAAACATATGGAAGCTGAACAACTCACTGCTCAAAAACTACTGGGTAAGAGAAGAGATAAAAACTGACATAAAAAAAAATTCTTAGAAACAAATGAGAACGAAGATACATTATACCAAAACCTATGGGACACAGCAAAAGCAGTAGTCAGAGGACAGTTTATAGCAATAAATGCATACATCAAAAAAGAGGAAAGAAAGAAAATGAACACTCTAAGTCATCAAAACCACCAATGAGAAATAGAACAAAAGAATCCTACAGTATCTAGAAGCAAGAAAATAATAAAGATCAGAGCAGAAATAAATGAAACAGAAAACAAACAAAAAATAGAGAAAATAAACAAAACAAAGAGTTGGTTCTTCACAAAGAGTAATAAAATCAATTCATCACTGGCAGAGCTACAAAAGAAAAGAAAGAGAAGATCCAAATCACAAGAATTGTAAATGAAAATGGTGTCATCACAAAGAACCAACTGAAATGAAAAAGATATTGACAGAATATTATGAAAAACTGTACTCCAATAGATTTGAGAACCTAAAAGAGATGGATAAGTTTCTAGAATCACAAGAACTACCTAAACTATTCCACTCAAAGATAGAATATTTG
>NW_006922703.1:165913-168049 GCF_000298275.1 Orycteropus afer afer | reverse complement strand
CCATTCCTGTTCAGAACTTTCAGCCAAATAGGAATAGAAGGGAAATTCTTCAACATAATAAAGAGTATATATGCAAAGCCAATGGCCAACATCATTAAGGGAGAAAGACTCCAGGCATTCCTCTTATGAATGGGAACCAGACAGGGATGCACTCTATCACCACTTCTATTTAACATTGTATTGGAAGTCCTGGCCAGAGCAATAAGGCAAGAAAAAGAAATAAAAGGCATACAAATTGGCAAAGAGGAACTAAAACTATCTCTATTTGTGAATGATATGATCCTGTACAAAGAAAACCCAAGGGACTCAATAAAAAAACTACTGGAACTAATAGAGAGGTTCAGCAAAGTGGTAGAATACAAGGTCAACATACAAAAATCAGTTGGATTTCTCTACATGAGCAAAGAGTCTTTGTTAAATAAGGGAAACAATACCATTCACTATAGCTACGAAAAAGATAAAATATCTAGGAATAAACCTCACCAGAGACACAAAAGACCTATACAAAGAAAATCATAAAACACTGCTACAAGAGAGACAACAAGGGCACAATGTAAATGGAAGAACCTACCTTGTTCATGGATAGGTATAGTAAATATTGTGAAAACGTCAATACTACCTAAAGCCATCTATACATTTAATGCAATTCCAATCCAGATTTCAACAAAATTTTTTAAGGACATAGAAAAAGTAATTACTAATTTCATATAGAAAGGAAAGAGACCTCAAATAAGCAGAACACTTCTCAAGAAGAAAAACAATGTGGGAGGTCTCACACTCCCGGATCTGAAGAACTACTATACAGCCACAGTAGTCAAAACAGCATGGTACTGGAACAATGATAGATAGACCAAGGGAACAGAATCAAAAGTCCAGATATAGACCCATCCATCTATGGACAACTAATCTTTGACAAATGTCCAAAACCCATTAAATGGGGAAGAGAAAGCCTCTTTAACAAATGCTGCTGGCAAAACTGGATATCCACCTGTAGAAAAATGAAACAAGATGTATAACTCACCCTATACACTAAAACAAATGCAAGCTAGATCAAAGACTTAAATGTAAAACCCAAAACTATAAAAACCATCAAACATAAAATAGGGGCAAATCTGGGAGCCCTAATTTATGGCATAAATACACTTACCAAGCATAACCTAGAATGTGCAGGAGATAGAAGAGAGAAGCTAGATGATTGGGACCTTTTAAAAATTAAATTCTTATCTACATCAAAAGACTTCATCAGATGAGTAAAAAGAAAACCTACAGATTGGGAGAAAATATTTGTCTATGACATATCTGATATAGGACTTACCTCCAAAATCTATAGAAAATTTCAACACCTCAACACCAAAAAGACAAAATAACCTAACTCACAAATGGGCAAAAGACTTGAACAGACACTTCACCAAAGAAGATATACAGGCAGCCAACAAATACATGAGAAATTGCTCACAATCATTAATCATTAGAGAGATTTAAATCAAAACAATGAGATATCATTTCACCCCAGCAATAATAGCAAAGTTCAGCAGGTCAGAAAATAACAAATGCTGAGGATTCAAAATGGAGTCTTGTCAGTAATCACCACGCTATTTCCCTCTAGCATCTTAGTGCTTGAAAAACTAGGTACAGCAGTTTGAATTAGGGATTTTGGTGCTCTGAACAGTTCACTGAATCAGAGTGCACCAAACACAGAAGAGCAGAATTAGAGGAAAGGCACAGGGGGATTTTTTAAGCAAGATCTACCTGGTGGAGGATGGACGGGCAGCTGAGAGAGGCTATTGGAAACTTGCCTGGGGCAGTCACTGACTGGAGGGCGAGGGCGGCCACCTGAGATCTTGAGCCAAGGAAAAAGGCATGCTATATCAGCATACCAGTGACCACACCATCATCCCAGCAATCACCCCAAGGATCTACCTTCACCACTTGATTTTATCGGTAACTTGGGTCAGCTAGGTCCAAACAGGCATGCACAGCACCACTGAAACTCAAGCAGATAGCTCACTGGTGCTCCAGGAGGGTGAGCTTGCCCCGCCCCCCTCAGCAGGTCACTGAGTGGGCTTGGTTCAGCTTGGGAAACATTGTGAGGTCTGTGCTTGTCTTTGTCACTGATATTGGGACCATAGATTACTA
>NW_006922703.1:157340-159954 GCF_000298275.1 Orycteropus afer afer | reverse complement strand
ACTCCTCGGAAGGAAGGTTGGGCAATCTACTTCCATAGTGATACCACCTCAGAAACCCAAGGAGAGGTCACTATGAGTCGGGTTTGACTCGATGGCAAATAACAACAACAAGATTACAAAGAATTAAAGAAATTAATTCATTTTGACAGATTTTTTTGTGTTTATGACAACTTTGAGAGTGAAATCTTTCTAAGTAACTTAAGTTAGATATTACAGAATATGTTTTTGTTAAGGAAAAGAGATTATTTTGTCTTAAAGTAAAACTAGTAGTTTCAGAATCACAATACAAGACTAGAAGGGAGGAAAATGGCTAAAGATCATCCTCCACCATCATGACAGAATACAGTAGTTTAAGGAGCTCTGGTTGTATAGTGGTTAAGGCAGTTGGCCGCTAACCAAAAGGTCAATGGTTCAAATCCACCAGACCCTCCATGGAAGAAAGATGAGGCACTGTGCGTCAATAAAATTTACAGCCTTGGAAACCCAATGGGAGTTGCTATGAGCTGGAATCGACTCAATGGCAGTGAGTTGGTTTTTTTTTTTTTTGGTTTTCAGCCAAGACAGAGGGGAAAAATAAATAAATAAACCAACACCAGCTGTGTACCAAGAGAATAGTAAAAAGAAAGAAATTGGTCATCTTTTGTCTTTCAAAATACCTAGGCCAATTGGGATGACTAATTTTTGTCTTTAAAGGGTAAACAAATTTAGGGAAGGCAGTTGCAATGTAGTAAATTGCATGCTACAGCTTTTCTAGCCATAGTCTTTGTAACTCCTACGGGATTACTGGGTGGGACCATGCATTTTAAACTCCTGATTGTTGAAGTTATCCACCTGGGGTATTTCTGTGGGAGCAGAACGAAGTAATCTTCTGGAAATTTCACTGTCTCCCAAGTGTGCAGGATTCCAATGTTAGGATTGGTTACTTTTGCCACTCTGCCAAGCTTAAAATAAGCCCTCCTAGAGGAGGAAAAGAATCTCTCACTGCTGGCAGAAAGAGACAGACTGCTGATGAGAGAGAGACTCGCTGATGAAAGAAAGCCCAGCTGAGAGATGGCAGAAGTGGAAACAAGAGACATGAGACAGAGCAGCAGGCTTAACTGGCCCACAGAAGAAGAGGCCAGGCCAAGAGGCCAAGGACCAGAGAGGTGTGTTGAAGGGCACAGCAGAGGGGAGACTATCCCGACTATCCTAAATGTATTCTGAGCGTTTTCCTGAATTTGAATTGTAGGCTGTTGCTTCCCTAATAAACCCTTTAATCTGTGAGTTCTTTGTGGCCACTGAAGCGAATTATGGAACTCAGCAGAGAGGTGGTGGGTGCCATGGGAGGGATGGTTGGTGTCAAGGTTGGTAAGATGGTTGGAGGGTGTTGGCATGTCTGGCCTCACAGGAACAGGCCTTGGGCTGCTGATGGTGATTCTGTATTCTGCTTGTGAAGTTGAAGGAGGTCAGAAGATGCCGCCTCCCTGCCCCATTAGCAGCAGGCAGGATCCATCTTCCTCTGCTCCAGTCACTGAGGTCATATACATCCAAGAAAACTTGTGAAGGACCCTTACAAACTAGGTGTAGACCTTTCTGAGACAAAATAAAACAACCATAATAAAATACTGTCTTAAGCCCAATCAGAAGTTACAATGACACTCACCTAGGATAGCCTGGGGAAAAGTTTCTACCCCATCCAGGAACTTGAAGGGTTATTAATATCAATGAATCGGTCAGTTGAGTAGAGACTTTGATTTTCCAAAACTAGTTGGGAAAATCTTAAGGGGCTAAAATAGGGGA
Source organism: Orycteropus afer afer (assembly GCF_000298275.1). Taxonomy (NCBI): domain Eukaryota; kingdom Metazoa; phylum Chordata; class Mammalia; order Tubulidentata; family Orycteropodidae; genus Orycteropus; species Orycteropus afer. The sequence continues at coordinate 158,175 of NW_006922703.1, read as the reverse complement.
AATGATGAGTCAGAATGAAAACTTTGAATATTGAAACAAATTTATTTAAATAGTAATTATATTTTGTGGTATACAGGTAATTTCAAGATTTCTAGGTAATTTACTGGTATTAAATTGACTCAGTAATTATTCATTACAATTTAAAGCACAAACACTTTCCTTTTTAATGAAAAGATACACACACACACACACACACTGTGTGTGTGTGTATTCAGGTCTGCAAACAAGTGTGGTGTTCATTTTTGCTATTTAAAATGTTACGGAGAAAACTATAAAACACTGCTACAAGAGACAACAAGGGCACTACATAAATGGAAGAATCTACCTTGTTCATGGATAGGTAGACTAAATATTGTGAAAATGTCAATACTACGTAAAGCAATCTATACATTTAATGCAGTCTTGATCCAGATTCCAACATTTTTTAAAGACATGGAAAAAACAATTACTAATTTCATATGGAAAGGAAAGAGACTTCAGATAAGCAGAGCACTTCTCAAGAATAAAAATAAAGTGGGAAGTCTCACACTCCCGGATCTGAAGAACTACTATACAGCCACAGTAGTCAAAACAGCATAGTATTGGCACAATGACAGACAGACCAAATGAACAGAATTGAAAGTCCAGATATAGACCCATCTATCTATAGACAACTGATCTTTGACAAAGGTCCAAAACCCATTAAATGGGGAAGAGACTGCCTCTTTAACAAATGGTGCTGGCAAAACTGGATATCCACCTGCAGAAAAATGAAATAAGACCCATACCTCACCCAATACACAAAAACTAACTCAAGCTGGATCGAAGAATTAAATGTAAAACCCCAAACTATAAA
>NW_006922703.1:153464-157179 GCF_000298275.1 Orycteropus afer afer | reverse complement strand
CTACAGATTGGGAGAAAATATTTGCCTATGACATATCTGATACAGGACTTATCTAGAAAATTTATAGACAACTTCAACACCTCAACACCAAAAAGATAAGTAACCCAATTCACAAATGGGCAAAAGACTTGAACAGACACTTCACCAAAGAAGATATACAGGCAGCCAACAAACATATGAGAAATTGCTCACGATCACTAGTCATTAGAGAGATGCAAATCAAAACAATGATGAGATATCATCTCACTTCAACAATAATAGCAAAGTTCAACATGTCAGAAAATAACAAATGCTGGTGAGGTTACAGGGAGATTGGAACTCTTGTGCACTGCTGCTGCGACTGTAAAATGGTACAGCCACTGTGGCAAATGGTATGGCATTTCCTTAAAAAACTGAAAATAGAAGTACCATTTGACCCAGCCATTCCATTACTAGGAATATATCCTAAAAAGGTGAGAGATAGCTCACGAACAGACATATGTACACCTATGTTCATCGCAGCACAATTCACTATAGCAAAGAGATGGAAACAACCTAAATGCCCATCAATGGATGAGTGGATAACCAAATTAGGGTACATGCACACAATGGAATACTATTGTGGTGGTTATGTTTGTGTGTCAACTTGGCTAGGCCTGGTTGAGTGGCTGGGCACCTGGTGGTATTATTCCCCATGATGAGACTGGTAATCAACTCCATGGTGGAATCTACTGAGCAGCTGAGTAGCTGCCTTTGGGAATGTGGTCTGCTTCCTGTATATAAGCAGAAGCTTTGAAAATGGTCTCCAGCATATGGCATGATTGGACACTGCATGTAGCCATGTCGCTGCTCAGCAGCCTGCTATGCTCCGCTGACCTTGGGACTTACAATGGACTTAAGTTAACGGCCTGCCATGTGGTTTGGTAATATCGGGACTGTGCCTTTTTACTTGTCAACCTTGGGACTTCTCAGCCTCAGCAGCCAGCAGCTGTCTGAGTGAAGAAATGCTTCTAGCTCCAGTGGGCCAGGAGCAGGAGATAGAGCTGGACCCCAAGGTTGAGGGGCTTTCACCCAGCCCCTAGAACTTGGCACTTTGAACTTGGACTTAAAACCTCCACATTGTAAGAATAAACTCCTGTTTGTTAAGGCCACCCCATTTGTGGTATATTTCCTGTCAGAGCGGCACTAGGTAACCAGAAGAACAACGAGGGATATGCAAATCATCTCATGTGGATGAACCTGGAGGACATTATGCTGAATGAAATAAGTCAATTGCAGAAAGACAAGAACTGTATGAGCCCATTACTGTAAAAAGACAAAGAAGGGTTTGCTTGGGAAAGGGAAGTTACTTTGTAGGTTATCCGGATGGGAAGGGAAGGGGAGGGATTAATTTCAGGCTAATTATGGCCCATACACTGATGCAGGTGAGGGGAGCGATATATGGAAAGGGTCTGTGACCACCATGATAACATTAGGAAATGGGAGGACACCGAATTGTGCACATAGGAGATAAACAACAGATGCTAATACCAACCAATGTGTCCACAATACTGCATTATCATTAACACCAAACACCAGGCTACAGATAAACACATAAACACCTGAGAGGATCAGATGGGGGTCAGTGAACAGGAGCATACTCTAGACCAAGGATAGATTCAGCTGAAGCTAATCTTGCACAGACACCGGTGATACAAATCAATCCTTACAGAAACAATAGAAGACAGACACAGAGTAATCCCTCACAGACACCCAGACACTATGGGAGAGAGATCCAATGGATCTACTGTCTCAGGACCATAGTACTGGGGGACACCAGACTCAATTGACACAACAAAATACATAAAAGCCTTGTTCTGCATCCTATATTGGTGAGTAGTGACTGGGGTCTTAAAAGCTTTCAAGCAGTGATCTAAGATGAAGCTAATGGTCTCCTAGCATCAGAAGCGAAGAAGAATGCAAAACAATCAAACAAACAAACAAACAAAACAAGGGCATTTGAAAGCAATCAGCCCTAGGACATGATGGCCCTTGAGACCAGAAGAACTAGATGGTGCCTGGCTACCAATGCCAACCACTAAGGAATGGATCAAATTTGGAAATCCTGGATAGAGTGGGATGAAAAATGTGGAACAAAACCCAAAAGGTCAATAATGACCAGAATTACTGGTCAGATGGAGTCTGGTGAGACCCCTAATACTATGGCCCTGGAATATATTCTGTGCCTGGAATAAAACTCACTCCCAGGGGCTGGCTCTCACCCCAATAGTTAACAAGGTGTGCATGCAGACCACTCAACCCAGGATGATGCACCCACACACTCAATGGTAATACATCCCTTACAGCAATAGATCATGGGGCACCAGAGAAGCAACATTCATATTGAGGAAATGAAGGATAAACACGACTGCATAAATATGAGGGGCACAGTGGGAAAGTTAAGGGGTGGGGAGGGGGAGGAGGAGACTGGGTTAGGGTTGAGAATGGTAAATAGGGAGTGAGAGTAAATGTACATGTAACGTTGAATGTAAAACAAGGTCTTAAATAAATAGATAAAAAATAACGTGTTACATTATAAGAGATATGCAACAGATAACAAAGTTTAAAAGGTTTTTAAAAAGAAATTTACTTGATATGGTCAAAGTTTTATCTGTTTGGCTTAATGGTGTGATTCATCAGATTTTTAAGAGCTTTAGTGTTAAATAAGGAGCTTTGGTGCACAGTGCCCAAGGCATTTGATTGTTAACAAGAAGGCTGGCAGTTCAAATCCACCAGCTGCTCCACAGAAGGAAGATGGTAAGTCTACTTCCATAAAGATTTACCACCTTGGAAACCCAATGGGGGTCGCCATGAGTCAGAATCAACTCAATAGCAATGCGTTTTGTTTTGTTTTAGTGTTAAATAGCATAAAAAAAGAATGATGTTTATTACCGTTAAAGTAAAATTTTCTTTGATTACTAGATTAGAGTTAATTTATTATTTCTATAAAAACCAAATAAAACTCACTGCCATCAAGTCAATTTGACTCATAGTGACCTCTCCTTGGGTTTCCAAGGCAGTATCTCTACAGAAGAAGATTGCCCAATCTTCCTTCCAAGGAGTGGCTGATGGGCTTGAACCACCAGCCTTCTGGTTAGCAGTGAGATGTCTTAGACACTATGCCACCAGAGGTCCCATCCTGTCTATAACTTACCTTTAAGACAGGGTTTGGCTTTTCATTACAGCAAGATTCTTCAGTCAAACCAAGCCACATAATTTTGGGAGGAAGAATTCAATTAAGGTTTTTAACTTTAACATCTTTAGTTAGTTAACTTAATTGTTTCTCAGTGACCTATGATAAATTCCTGAAACATCTTGGAAAGCCACAAAGGATCTGTTTGTTTTATGAAGAGAAAAAAGCAAAAAAGTTTTATGAAATAGGTTGTAGATGACATGAACACGTTCTCAAATCAAGTGAAGTGCCTTATTCCCTTTTGGGTTAAAAAAATTCAATGTTTGTGTTTCTTCTTATATTTTTGCCAATTGTGAGACAAAAACACCTGGCATTATTTCATCATTTTAGTTATTTTAATGGCTAACTTGGTTGTAACTTTGTTTCTGTTGCATTCAGCAGCAAAATCTCCAGTGGATTTAACAGTGAGAATTACTCTACTTACCTATGCAGCTAACCGGGAGCTCTGGTAGCATAGTGGCTAAGGCACTTGACTGCTAACCAGAAGGCTGGCAGTTCAAATCC
>NW_006922703.1:151485-152165 GCF_000298275.1 Orycteropus afer afer | reverse complement strand
AAAGGTGATCCCACAGAATGTGGAAATTATCGAACAATATCATTAATATCACATGCAAGTAAAATCTTACTGAAGATAGTTCAAAAATGGTTGCAGCAATATATTGACAGAGAACTTCCAGACATGCAAGCTGGATTCAGAAGAGGATGTGGAATGAGGGAAATCATTGCTGATGTCAGATGGATCTTGGCTCAAAGCAAAGAATATTAGAAAGATGTTTACTTCTGTTTTATTGACTATGCAAAAGCATTCAATTGTGTGGATCATAAACAATCATGGATAACATTGAGAAGACTGGGAATTTCAGAACACTTACTTGTACTCATGAGGAACCAGTACATAGACCAGGAGGCTGCTGTTCAAATAGAACAAGGGGATACTGCATGGTTTAAAATCAAGAATGGAGTACATCATGGTTATATCCTTTCACCATACTTATTCAATCTGTACACTGATAAAATAATCTGAGAATCTGGACTATATGAAGAAGAACATGGCATCAGGATTGGAGGAAGAATCATTAACAATCTGCGATACACTGATGTTACAACTTTGCTTGCTGAGAATGAGGATGACTTGAAACACTTACTGATGAAGATTGAAGAATACAGTCTGAAGTATGGATTACACTCCAATATAAAGAAAACAAAAATCCTCACAACTGACCAATAAGCAGGATC
>NW_006922703.1:131537-132621 GCF_000298275.1 Orycteropus afer afer | reverse complement strand
TTGGGAGAAAATATTTGCTTATGACAAATGAGGCAAAAGACTTATCTCGAAAATTTATAAAAAATTTCAACATCTCAACATGAAAAAGACAAACTATTCAATCCAAAAATGGGCAACAGACATGAACAGACACTTCATGAAAAATGATATGCTTGCAGCCAACAAACACATGAGGAATTGCTCACAATCATTAGCTATTGGAGAGATGCAAATATAAACAATGATGAACTATCATCTCACTCCATCAATAATAGCAAAGTTCAACAGGACAGAAAATAACAAATGCTGGTGAGGTTGCAGAGAGACTGGAAGGCTCATACACTGCTGGTGGAACTGTAAAATGCTATAACCATTGTGGCAAATGGTATGGCATTTCCTTAAAACACCAAAAATAGAAATACCATCTGATCCAGCAATTCTATTACTAGGAATATATCCTAAAGAGGTGAGAGACAGCACACGAACACACATATGCACAAACCTGTTCATCGCAGCAAAATTCTCTATAGCAAAGAGATGGAAACAAGCTAAATGCCCATCAACAGATAATGGATAACCAAATTATGGTACATTCACACAATGGAATACTATGCTACATTAAAGAATAATGAAGAAAACATGAATCATCTCACAACGTGGATGAACCTGGAGGACATTATGCTGAGTAAAATAAGTCAATTGCAGAAGGAAGAATATTGTATGAGCCTATTACTGTAAAAAGTGAAGGAAGCTTTTGCTTAGGGAAAGGAACCCACTTTGTAGGTTACTGGAAATGGGAGGGAAGGGGAGAGAAAATTTCCAACAAGTTAGGGGCCACACAGTGAATTGGGTAAGGGGAGGGATGGTATAGAAATAGTCTGTGACCAGCAAGATAATATCGGGGAAAGGGAGGACATTGAATTATATACAGTCTCATCTCAGCACTGATGGCAAAGTTCAATGGGACAGAAAATAACAAATGCTGGTGGGGATGTGGAGAGATTGGGACTCTCATACACTGCTTGTGTGACTGTGAAGTGACAAAACCACTGTGGAAAGCAATATGGGGATTCCTTAGAAAGTTGGAATTGGAGATACCATTTGA
>NW_006922703.1:124413-130812 GCF_000298275.1 Orycteropus afer afer | reverse complement strand
CTGCCAATTCAGGACCATAGTATTGGGGGACACCAGGATCACTTGGCACAACATAATACATAAAAATCTTGTTCCACAACCTAGTTTGGTAAGTAGTGACTGGGGTCTTAAAAGCTATCAAGTGGCCATCTAAGATGCAGCTAATGGTCTCCTCTTGTCTGAAGTGAAGAAAACCAAGGGCATTTGGAAATCACCAGCCTTAGGATATGATGGACCTTGAGACCAGAAGAACTAGTTGGTGCCCAGCTACCAATGCCAACCACTCAGGAAGGGATCAAAACTGGAGATCCTGGATAGAGTGGGAGGAAAAATGAGGAACAAATTCAAAAACACAATAATGAAAAATTACTGGTCAGATGGAGTCTTCTGGGACCCCCCAGACTATGGCCCTGGGATACACTTCGGGCCTGGGATCAGACTCACTCCCAAGGGCTGGCTTTCACCCCAACAGTAGTAAGACTTACATGCAGAACATCCAACCCAGGGCGATGCATCCACCTACTCTACGGAGATACACCCCTTGGAGCAATCTGCCATGGGGCACCAGAGGGGCAGCATTCACATGGAGGGAAAGCTGGACAGACAGGAGGGAATAAGTAAGAAGGACACAAGAATGAAGTAGTCACAGGGAAAGGAGAGGAGGAGAGTGTGTTAGGGTTGGGGATGGTAACTGGGGAGTGAAACCAAATGTACACAACTGCTGAATGTAAACCAAATTCTGCCATGTAAATTTGTACTCAAAGCACAATAAAAAAAAATACTGCCTCACAATTTTTCTAGAGAATTTATCTTTATCTTAAAATAATATTTTGAAAGAAATGCATTTTCCCTACTGTCATATACACATACCTGAATAAAATGTTTTTATCATTGGATATATATATATATATAAAAAGGGGGGGAGAAAGCATTAGAAAAAGACTCAGTGCTGTGAAAATGTCAAAAATACCCAAAACAATCTGCAGATACAATTCTGATCTACATTGCACTACCATTTTTTGAAGAGGTGGAAAAACTAATCACCGATTTTATATGGAAAAAGAAACCCTGAATAAGGAAAGCATTACTGGAGAAGAACAACAAAGTAGGAGGCCTCATACTTCCTTAAAAATTTGGAAACAGAAATACATATATGATCCAGGAGTCCCAATACTAGGTATATATCCTACAGAAGAAAGAGCAGTGACATGAATAGATAATGCACACCCAAGTTCATCACCACATTGTTCACAATGGCAAAAAGATGGAAACACCCTAAGTGCCAATCAATGGACAAATGGATATATAAACAATACCAAAATAAAAAACAATGGAATACTATGCAATGTTAAAGAATAGTGATGAATCTGTGAAACACTTCATAACATGGATGAACCTGGATGACATTATGCTGAGTCAAATTAGTCAATTACAAAAGGATAAATATTATATTAGATCACTATTATTAAAAGTCAATAAAACATTTACAAACAAACATTCTTTGAAGGCTTCCAGGGTATGGTGCAGTGAATTACTTAGTATAGCTCTTCTAGCCATAGTCTTTGTGGCACCCACCAGATGACTGGGTGGAACTATGCAAATGTAAGGTGATTGGGAGCTCTGGTAGCATAGCTCCTAAAGCATTTGACTGCTAACCAGAAGGCTGGCAGTTCCAACCCACCAGCCACTCCTTGGAAGGAAGACTGGGCAATCTACCTCCATAGAGATACTATCTTGAAAACCCAAGGAGGGGTCACTGTGACTCAATTCAATGGCAATGAGTTTGGTTTGAGTTTCAGTGTGGCCCACCAAAAGATTTGATAGCTTGTTAGTAATGTAAGTAAAGTACACGGCACCCTTGGGGGGGGGGATATGCACATAAGGTGCACAGAACCTAATATGTGGATTGGACAGTTATGCCATCCTGCTAGGCTTAAAATGAGCCCTCTCAGGGGCAGAAGGTGGATCTCACTGCCATCAAGAGACAAGACCTGGAGATGGAGTGAAGCACGTGCTTTGACCCAAGATCCCTGCACTGGACCTCCTTGGCAGAGAGACTAGCACAAAGATGGTGACAGCAGGATTATGAGACCAGCAGGAGACAAAGCAGCGAGTGGGCTTGCCGGTTCACAGAGCAAGAAAACTGAGTGTCTTTGAGCAGGAGGCTTGCTGGTGGAGTAGGATGCACCTAGGTGGACCTATCAGCAGACCTGAAAGAGCTTTGAAATACTTGCCTGAGCAGGGCAGAGGCCAAGCCAAGAGGCAAAGGGTCAAAGGGAAGTGAGTCTGTGGGTATGCAGAAAGGAGGCTGTCCTGATCAAAAACCTATATCCTGAGTGGTCCTGAACCTGAAGTGTAACCTGATGTTTCCCTAGCAAATCCCATAATTGTGAATATTGTCTGTGACTCTATGGCAGTGGTTTTGGTTTGGTTTGTATGTAACATAAAGCTATGATCTGCTGGTAGCTCCCAAAGAAATCAATAAAATGCTTAACTTTTCATTCAAAAGTTGTTATTTTATTATTTGTCTTTTTGAAATAGAGATTAAGATGGTTAGGATGAAGATATGGAGGAAAATAATGAGTATTTGCTGAGAATATTTCCATTATGAAACAACTTTATCACTTAATTATTCTTCCACAAAGTACTGTAATTTTCAGGGGTTCAGTGAGCTAATCATTATCTAAAAGTTAAAATAAAATAAAAAATGTTTAAATAACTGCCACAGGGAAAAGAACTCTAGGTAGTGAATTAAATTTCTTCATTTGGCTTCCATTAAAAATTCTAAAGATACCTTTATGTAGGGGAAAAAATTCAAAGACTAAATTGAAATTTTAAAGAAGAAAATAAAACAATAACTTTAAATCAATGACATCACTAATAATGTTATGTTAGAATGTTATTGTAACATGTTCAAAAGTAAGCAGGATCCTCCCCTTAACTATGTTGGTTACTATCACTTCTACCTTTCTTTGGATCAGAAGAAACTCTCCCATAAACCTGTAGTTGGGAAATACCTTAAGTCACAACTTCTGGTTTTGTAAAAAGAATGAGTACCACACTTACATTTATACATATCAAGTACTTCATTTATATTACATTTACTTAAAATGATGGAAACCTATATTAAGTGATAAAGTATTGATAAAGATTGGACAAATGATTTAATCTCTCTGTTCCTGAGATCTTACCTCTAAAATGAGGATAGCATTATTGTAAGAATAAAATAAAAAATGTTAAGTACAAGGAAAAAGTTCTTGTCTTGTACTAAGTGTTCAGAGAATGTTAGCTCTTATGTTTACTTACTCTTTTGTTGAGACAAATAACAGGCCACAGGCTACAACCCAGCGTGCAACAGCAGCAGAGACAACCGCAAAGCAGCCACTTCACATTGACTGGAAGAGCCTTTCTCAAACATGCATTCACACGGCCAATGCTGGTTTTAAATTCTTCTGGGGCCACCTATAACAACAAGGGTATACTCTTTAATAGTTTGTGAGCAGTTTTTCACAAATCTCTAAACCTAAGGAAAATGTTTTATTCCTTAGTAAAAATACTTAAAGCATTTAAAAATGTATAAATATATTTCCTCTCTCTCTCCTTCCATAAATAAATATGTATTATACATTCTTGTATGGCATAAGACAGTAAAACAGTATAATTTTATGTTCACAAAACCTAGCCTGATTTTCAAAAAACCACCTTCTAAAATGACCAAAAATAAAATGACAAAAATAAAATTGATGGTAAATCATACCTGTTAGGCAGTTTTGTTACCAATTATTCTCATTATTAAAGCAGTATTATTTACAGTCTTCAATCACTCTGACCAAAAGTTGAGTAAGACTAGAAGCATAAAACACAACAAAAACCCATACAACACAAGGAAATGTAATTAAAATTCGACCTTAGCAATATTTCTGGATTACTTTCATAAAGGTAACTCTCAATCATTTTCTCTGTGGCAAATTTGCAACATATCAATTTTATCATTTGTCACTATTTACAAGGAAAGGATACACTAATGAAAAATAATGCTGAGTGATTACACTAAAACTATTAATATTTAGAATAAAATGGACTCATAACTAATACAAATTTTGAAAGGTGGAAGGTCCTTAAATACATAAATTTAACATTTCTAAATACTACTTCCATTCCTGGAAATGGCTGCTTGTGCCTATCTATAAACAATGACCAAGTCAGTTCAATGGCATAATATTTATACCATCGACAGCCAAAATTTATACCAAATATTCTCCTTGAAGGTAATACCATCCAAAAGTATACTAAAAATAGTTTTCTTCCATTTAATTGACATTTCTGGAACACAAAAGTGATTCCTTTTCATGTAGAAAGCTGCCAGACTGTAAAATATATGGGAAAATATATTGCATAGGGTTATGAAAGCAATAACTATTAAATTGCTGGGAAAAATAAGCTGTTGTAAAATAAAACCCCCACTAGTACATTTGGTATGAAAAATATGAGTTTTATGGCTCTTCCAAATAAAAATTTTACCAGAACAATCAATTTATTATAGGCAGTTCCAGATTACAAACGAGTTTCATTCTTACATTGCTCTTTACGTTGAATTCATACACTGTCAGAACAGTTATGTAGGTTCGTATATAACATCAATGAGTCAAATGTTTGTCTTAGTATATGTAGTGTACCTTTCTATGGATAAAAACATTAAAGAAACACTCTCAGATACACTAAAATATATCTAACATAATGATACAGTAATATTAATAATGTTTGATGCGACTTGCAAAGTAGCACCCATTTGTTATTACAAGCCACTGTGTGTACCTCAAATTTTTAATAAGCTTTATGTGGGTTGGTTCAGCTACATAAGTCCGATGCTAGTATCCCAAAGACTGCCTGTACATTTTGGTTTTTAATACAGGTATCTTTGAATTATTGTTGTTAGGTGCTATGGGGTCATTTCTGACTCAGAAACTCTATGGACAACAGCAAAATTTGTTTTACACTCAACAGTTCATGTACATTTGATTTCATGCCCCAATTACCATCCCCAACCATAACTCTCCTCCTCTCCTGTCCCGGTGACTACCCCTTCCCTGTGCTCTTCTTAACTATGTGCTCCTGTCTGTCCAGCTTTCCCTCTATGTTGAATGCTGCCCCTCTGGTGCCCTACGGCCGATTGCTCTAAGGGTGTATCTCCCTAGAGTAGGTGGGTGCATCACCTTGGGACAGGTGTTGTGCATGTAGGTCTTTCTACTGTTGGGCTGAGAGCCAATCCATGGGAGCGAGTCCAATTCTAGGCCCAAAGGGTAACCCGGGGCCATAGTCTGGGGAGGGGGGTTCCACCAGACTCTATCTGACCAGTAATCCTGGTCATTTTTGTGCTTTTGGATTTTGTTCCACATTTTTCCTCCCACTCTATCCAGGATCTCCAGGTTTGATCCCTTTCCAAGCAGTTGGCATTGGTAGCCAGGAACCATCTAGTCCTTCTGGCCTCAGGGTCCATCATACCCTTGGACTAACTGTTTCCAGATGTCTTTGATTTTCTTCACTCTTCTTTGCTTCACATGAGAGTAGACCAATAGTTGTATTTTAGATGGCTGCTTGAAAGCTTTTAAGACCCCAGTCACTACCCACCAAAGCAGGTTGTGGAACAAGATTTTTATGTGTTGTGCCAACTGAGCTTGGTGTCCGCCAAGACTATGGTTCAGAGTTGGCAGGCCCGGTGACTCTCTCTCTCTCAAGCTCTCAACGTGTCTAGTTGTCTCCAACTCTGTCTTGCTTTTGTAGTAAGTGTGGCTTGTTTTGTAGCACAAGTGTATATGTAAGATTATCTTCAGCTAAATCTAACCTTGGTGTAGGGTTTATTACTGTTCGCTGACCCCCACCTGGTCTTCTCAGTTGTCTATGCATTTATCTGTAGTCTAGTGTTTGGTGTTAGTGGTGATGAAGTACTGTGCATATACTAGTATTTGCCTCTGTTGTCTGTATCTTCCATGCATGTTTCAGTGTCCTTCCTTTCTCCAATGTCATCATGCTGGTCACAGACTCTTACCATACCATCCCTCTCCTTACCCAAATCAACATGTGACCCCCAACTGGTCCAAAATTTTCTTTTCCATTCCCTCCCATCCCCGGTAACCAACAAAGTGAGCTCCCTTCCCTAAGCAAACCCTTCCTTGACTTTTTACAGTAATGGGCTCATACAATATTTTCCTTGTTTGATTGACTTATTTCACTCAGCATAATGTCCTCCAGATTCATCCATGTTGTGAGATGAGTCATGTATTCTTCATTATTCTTTAATATACCATAGTATTCCTTTGTGTGAATGGACCATAGTTTGGTTATCCATTCATCTGTTGATGGGCATTTAGGTTGTTTACACCTCTTTGCTATAGTGAATTGTGCTGCAATGAACATGTCTGT
>NW_006922703.1:122558-123723 GCF_000298275.1 Orycteropus afer afer | reverse complement strand
TAGACAACACCAACCTTTTCTACATGTATCGTTGATATTTATTAGTCCAGCTATGAGGATTTTTGTTTCCTTCATGCTGAGGTGCAATCCATACTGAAGGCTGTAGTCTCTGATTTCATCAACAAGTGCTTCAAATCTTCTTCACTTTCAGCAAGCATGCTTATGTCATCTGCATGTTACAGGTGTTAATGACTCCACCTTCAATCCTGATGCTGAATTCTTCTTCATAGAGAACATTTTCTCACATTATTTTTTCAGCATACAGATTGAATAAGTATGGTGAAAGGATACAACACTGATACACACCTTTCCTGATTTTAAACCATACAGTATCTCCTTATTTTGTTTGAACTCCTGCTTCTTGATCTATTTACAAGTTCCTCATAAGCACAATTAAATTTTCTGGGATTCCCATTCTTCACAGTGTTATCCACAATTTTCTATGATCCACAAAGTTGAGCGGCTCTGATACGTCAAATAAACACAGGTAAACATCTCTACTAGTATTTTTTGCTTTCAGTTGCCTGACAAGCAATGATGTCCCCAATTCTACATCCTCTTATGAATCCAGCTTGAATTTCTGGCAGTTCTCTGTAAATATAATACTGCAATTGTTTTTTAATTATCTTCTGCAAAATTTTACTTGTGTGTGATATTAATGATATTGTTGGGTAATTTTCATATTGTGTTGGATCACCTTTCTTTGGATAGGGCACAAATACGGATCTCTTCCAGTCAGTTTGGGCAGGTAGCTGTCTTCCAAATTTCGTGACATAAACAAGTAAGCACCTCCAATGCTACATTCATTTGTTGAAAAATCTCAATGGATATTGTGTCAATTCTTGGAGGCTGGTTTTCTTTTTTTTTGCCAATTTCTTCAGTGCAGCTTGGACTTCTTCCTTCAGTACCATTGGTTCTTGATCATATGCTACCTCCTGAAATGGTTGAATGTCCACCTTTCATACTCTTCATACAGAATGTCGACCTTTCATACTCTTCACTCTTTCATACAGTGACTGTGTATTTCTTCTATCATCTATTGATGTTTCTTGTATTATTCAATATTTTACTATAGAATCCTTCAGTATTACAACTCAAGGCTTGCAGTTTTTCCTCATTTCTTCCAGCTTGAGAAATGCTGAGCATGTTCTTCTCTTTTGATTTT
>NW_006922703.1:119850-120851 GCF_000298275.1 Orycteropus afer afer | reverse complement strand
TCTATTCATGTCTTCTGCCCATGAAAAAAGGTATTTTTGAGTAAGTCATTGGCTTTGCAAAATTCTATCATTCGATCTCTGGCCTCACAATCCTATTTATGATAGCTGGAGTTTTGTGTCAACTTGGCTGGATCATGAATCTGTGTGGCTTAAGCAGTTGTGATGTGGTTATTCCCATGATGAGATCAGATGACTATGCCCCATCAGCTGAAAGGGAGTTTCCTTAGGAGTGTGGCTTGCTTCCAATATACATACATATATACTCACACACACACACACACACACGGGTGTCCTAGGAAAATCCAGGAACCTTCTGGGGATCTGGATCCTGCTGTGCTGTCTGCAACTGTCCATGTGTGAACAATCCACCCATCTACCTGGTGATCTTGGATTCATCATGCACTGAAGTAAACAGCCATTATACTGCCTGCCAATCTTGAGCTCGTCAGCCCCTGCAGCTGCATGAGTCAGGAAAAGCCTCTAACTTGATGTTTGATTCAAGAACTTGGGCCTTGCCAGCCTTTGTAACTGTTGGAGCCATTTTCCTAAGACAAATTTCTCTCTCTATTTATATAAGCTTTGCTAGTTTTGCTTCTCTAGAGAACCCAGCCTAACATATTTGGTATCAAGAGTGTTTCTAGAGAAATAAAATCATAAGGAGGACTTTCCTAAATTGGTTCTAACCTATTCTGTTTTAGTTGTCCAATGTGATTAATCATAAAGGCACTGGTGAATCTGCATCCATTAGTAAAGAGGGTCCTGGTAATCCATGACTTGAGGTGGCATTAATACTCAAAATAGCACTACCAATAGATCAAGTATTTTTGAAAAGTGAAGGTCTGGGTCATTGCATGTTTGATACTTTTCTGCAATTTTATCAGCATGAGGAGTATAAGGAAGCTGGTTGGTTGGCCCTACTTATGCTAGACTAAGTGGTTGAAAGAGCGAGATGAGTTCAGGACCGCTGAACCATGCTGCATAAAAAGACCTCAATGTTTACA
>NW_006922703.1:114380-118511 GCF_000298275.1 Orycteropus afer afer | reverse complement strand
TTGAACCACCAACCTTCTGGTTAACAGATGCCTTAGGCACTGGGGGGAGTTCTGGTGGCGTAGTGTCTATGGCATTTGACTGCTAACAAGGCTGGCAGTTAAATCTGCCAGCCACTCCTCGGAAGGAAGACTGGGCAATCTACTTCTGCCAGTTATCCTTGTGGTAACTTTTCTAACACCTCCTGCTTAAAACCCAAATGGTCAGAAGGATTGTGAGGCCCCACTTTCATGGTCTGTATTCATACTGAAAATCAAGATCAAGGGGTTGCTATGAGTCAGATCCGACTCAATGGCAGTGAGTTTGGTTTTTTGGCTTCTAGGCACTGTGCTACCAGAGCTTCTTTTGCTCCTTTGCTAACATGCACAGACAGAAATCTGGAGAATATGTATGGGAATGCCTATTAAGGGTGTGGGATAATGGTGCAAGGAATGTAACATTGGATTTGTCTCAGTTTATTAATTTAGGCCCACTAAGCACGGATTCTTGATTCAAGGTTTCAGCTTGAGAGGTTGGGAATAATTGTTTATTTGGTTGTCTTACTGAAGCATGGTTTATCCATTGGCCTATATTAAGTCATGTTGAAGTATCAGACCTGCCTTGGTATAATGTAGAAGAAGGTGTCCAAACGCTTAGGGAAATAGGCATGTTAAAATGGATTTATCAGATTAGACCCATAAACCTAGAAATGGAAAGCCCAAAGGACACACCTTTTACCACTATGGTGAGGAACAAATTTGTGAAGGGAGCCCCAGCATCCTCTAAGACTGCAGTGATTGCTATTTTATGTTAACATGATTTGACAGTGGCAACTGCCCTAATTGAATTAAGACACTTAACCAGAATGGGGATGACTGGACCCCATGGTGGTAGGTGCCAAGTGGCAGCAGTTAATCGACAAAGACAAGGTGGGCGTGGTTACCATAATGGACAGCAGAGTCAAAAGAGTAATCAGAATACTCTGACTCGTGTGGAATTATGGCATTGGCTACTTAGGCATGGTGTTCCTAGGAGTGAAATACATGGGAAACCTACTAAATATTTTCTTGATCTGTATAAACAGAATTCTAGGTCACATGAACAGCAGTCTAGATTCAATTGCCAGAATACAGTCATGGCCCCTCAATCAATTCCCAGAGTTGAGCCAGTTTATAGACCCACAAAGCCTTGAATAAAGGAGAGGCTAGGTCCCCTTGAGGAAGGACCCCACTACATTGCCAAAAATTTATACTGTCAATATTTCTCCCAGCCTTCCCCAAAGGGATCTGAGGGCTTTTACAAGAGTGACTGCTCACTGGGGAAGAGGAAATAATCAGACTTTTTAGGGATTACTGGGTACTGGCTCTGAACTGACACTAATTCCAAGAAACCTAAAACATCACTGTAGCCCACTGGTCAGAGTGGGGGCGTATGGCATTCAAGTTATTTTATTGATGGAGTCTTAGCTCAGGTCTGTCTCACAGTGGGTCCAGTGCGTCCCCGAACCCATTCTGTAGTGATTTTCCCAGTTCCAGAATGTATAAATGGAATAGATATACTGAATAATTGGCAGATTTCCCACATTGGGTCCCTGACGTGTGGAGTAAAGGCTATTATGGTAGGAAAAGCCAGATGGAAGCCATTAGAACTGCCTCTACCTAGGAAAATAGTAAACTGAAAGCAATACCACATCCTTGGAGGGACTTCAGAGATTAGTGCCACCATCAAGGACTTGAAGGATGCAAGAGGTGGTGATCCCCACCAAATCCCTATTTAACTCATCTATTTGGCCTGTGCAAAAAAACAGATAGATCTTGGAGAAAGACAGTGGATTATCATAAACTTAATCAGGTGGTGACTCCAATTGCAGCTGCTGTTCCTGATGTGGTTTAATTGCTTGAGCAAATTAATACATCTCCTGGTACTTGGTATGCAGCTATTGAGCTGGTCAATGCCTTTTTCTCGATACCAATTTCAAAGGACCATCAGAAGTAGTTTGCCTTCAGGTGGCAAGGACAAAAACATACATTCACAGTGCTTCTCCAAGAGCAGTATTAACGCCCAAGCACTATGCAATAATTTATTCCATAGGGCTCTTGATCACCTTTCCCTCCCACAAGACATCACATGGGTGCACTACATTGATGACAATATGCTTTTGGGGCCTAGTAAGGAAGAACTATTAATGATGCTAGGCTTATTGGTGTGACATCTGTGTGCTAGAGGGTAGGAAATTAACCCAACAAAACTTCAGGCACCTTCCACCTCAGTGAAACTTCTAGGGGTCCAGTGGTGTGGGCATGTTCAGATATTCCTACTAAAGTGAAGGACTAGTATTGCATCTGGTTCCCCCCACAACTAAAAAGGAGGCACAACATCTGGTGGGCCTCTTTGGAATTTGGAGGCAACATATACCTCATTTGGGTGTGTTGCTTCAGCCTATTTATCAAGTAACTAAAAAAGCTGCTAGTTTTGAGTGGACCCCAGAAAACAGAAGGCTCTGAAACAGGTTCAGGCTGTCATGCAAGATGCCCTGCCACTTGGGCCATATGATCTGACCGAGCCAATGGTGCTTGAAGTGTCTGTGGCAGATAGAGATGCTGTTTGAAGTATCTGGCAGGCCCCTATTGATGAATCGCAGCACAGACCCTTAGGATTTTGGAGCTAAGCTTTGTCATCTTCTGCAGATAACTACTTTCCTTTTGAGAAACATCTTTTGGCTTGTTACTGAGCTTTAGAAGAGACTGAATGCCTAACCATAGGCCACCAAGTCACCATGAGGCCTGAGGTGCCCATCATGAACTGTGTGTTGTCTGACCCAGAGTCATAAAGTTGGACGTGCACAGCAGCACTCCATTATTAAATGGAAGTGGTATATAAGAGATCGGGCTTGAGCAGGACCTAAATGTATAAGTAAGTTGCATGAGGAAATGGCCCAAATGCCCATGGTCTCCATTCCAGTCACATTACCTTCCCTCTTCCAGCTTGCACCTATGGACTCATGGGGAATTCCTTATGATCAGTTGACTGAGAAAGAAAAAACTTATGCCTGGTTTACAGATGGTCCTGCATGATATGCAGGCACCACTGGAAAGTAGACAGCAGCGGCACTGCAGCCCCTTTCTGGGACTTCCCTGAAGGACAGTGGTGAAAGGAAATCCTCCAAACTGGCAGAACGTTGAGCTGTGGATCTGGCTGTTCATGTTGCATGGAAGGAGAAATGGCCAGATGTATGACTGTATACTGATTCATGGGCTGTGGCCAAGACCTTTGTTGGATGGTCTGGGACTTGGAAGAAGCATGATTGGGAAATTAGTAACAAGGAGGTATGGGGAAAAGGTATGCAGATAGATTTCTCTGAATGGGCTAAAGGAGTAAAGATACTTGTGTCTCATGTGAATACTCACCAAAAGGTGACCTTGGCAGAGGAGGATTTTAACAATCATGTGGATAGGATGACATGTTCTGTGGAAACCAGTCATCCTTTTTCTCCAGCTACTTCTGTCATTGTCCAATGGGTTCATGAACGAAGTGGCCATGGTTCCAGGGATGGAGGTTATGCATGGACTGAGCAACATGGACTTCCACTTACCAAGGCTGACTTGGATTCTGCCATCAGTGAGTGGCCAATTTGCCAGCAGCAGAGACCAACACTGAGTCTGTGATATGGAACCATACCTCAGGGTGATCAGCCCACTTCTACCATGGACAGGACAGTGTTTTGCTTTTATTGGAATACTCTGTATATGGATTTGCCTTCCTTGCACACAATGTTTCTGCCCAAACTACCATCTATGGACTTATAGAATGCCTTATCCATCATGATATTCCACACAGCTTTGCCTTGGATCAAGGGATACACTTCACAGCAAATGAAGTATGGCAATGGGCCTATGCTCATGGAATTCACTGGTCTTACCATGTTCTCCATCATCCTGAAGCAGCTGGCTTGACAGAGTGATAGAATGGCTTACTAAAAACACAATTATGGCCTCAGCTAGGTGGCAACACTTTGAAGGGTTGGGGTAATGCTCTCCAGAAAGCTGTATATGCTGTAAACCAGCATCCAATATATAGTGCTATTTCCCCAACAGCCAGGATTCACAGGTCCAGGAAGCAAGGAGTGGAAACAGGAGTGGTACCACTCACTATTA
>NW_006922703.1:113466-114125 GCF_000298275.1 Orycteropus afer afer | reverse complement strand
GTATTGTCTGATGTGATAGATCGTGATTATCAAGGAGAAAGTGGATTGATGTTACATAATGGAGGTAACGAAGAATATGTCTGGAATACAGGAGATTCTTTAAGATGTCTCTTAGTACTACCATGCCCTGTGATTAAAGTTAATGGAAAACTACAGCAACCCAATCCTGATATGACTACTAATGGCCCAGACCCTTCAGGAATGAAGGTTTGGGTCACCACACCAGGCAAAAAACCACAACCAGCTGAGGTGTTTGCTGAGTACAAGGGAAATATGGAATAGGTAGTGGAAAAAGGTAATTCTGAAGACCAGTTATGATCACATGACCAGTTGCAGAAACAAGCACAGTGATTGTTATTCGTTGTTTGTGTGCATCAGATATTTTTGTTTTTTTCAGTTATGAACTATAAAATGTAAACAGGGTTAATGCATTTTTCAGTTGTATGCATGTTAGTTGTATTATGTTAGGCACAAATATGACTTTATAATTGTCCTTATTTAGAGATTATATGTGGTTAAGGAGATGTGTACAACTGCCAAGTTGACAATGGGTGGACTGTGATATTTGGGTTGTGTGTCAATGTGGCTGAACCATGATTCTGAGTGGTTTAAGCAGTGTGATGTGGTTATCCCCATGATGAGATCTGATGTATAGCTTT
>NW_006922703.1:110808-112956 GCF_000298275.1 Orycteropus afer afer | reverse complement strand
TTGGTTTTCTTCTTAATATGCTATCCAACTACAGTTGTGAAATTGTAAACTGTTTACATGGATAAAATAAACCAATTTTATTCTCTATCTAGATTGTTAATAACATGACCTAGAGACAATCACGGAGTAAAGATAATCCCATTTAATGACAAAATTTCTATGGTAAATAGGAACATACATTCAGAGAACCATATAATTCCAAATAGGAAACCCTAAGAAGCTAAGCACAGCAGGTAATAAATCAAGACATGTAGATTCTATTTACTTACTAGCTACTAAAAGTCCCAAGTAAAATCATTTAAGTTTTTTGAGTTTTGATTTCCCATCTATAACGTGAGAATAATAAATTTTGCTTCATATACTTCACAAGGAATGGAAAATACATCTTAGAAAGAACCTCTTGACTGAAATGCTTTCAAAAGGGAAGTCTGTGAGTTACATTTCTTCTTTGATTTGGAGAAAGAAAAGTAAAACTCTTTTGCATAGAATCTTGCATGAAGGGAAGGGATTTAATCAGGTAATTATTAATAAGCCACAGCTTTTCTACATCTTATATCATAAACAATAGGATAGTCTGCTACATTTAAAATGCAAATTTTGAACTCTTTCTCTTTTATTCCTTTCATTATTTTTTTAAATAGTATTTTATTGTGTTTTTGGCGAAAGTTCACATAGTAAATTAGGTTCCCAATTACCAATTTCTAGAGAATTTTTTCATTGACATCAGTTACATTTTTTCACAGTGTGTCAACTTTCTTATAATATCCATTTAGGTTGTTCTATTTTCAGTAATCTAGTTTCCCTGTTCCTTATTACCATTTGATCTTTGCTTTAGAGTAAATGTTGACTGTTTGGTCTCATATAGATGACTTTTTAAAAAGAAGCACAGTATTCAAGTAAATATTACTTATTTTATGAGCCAATATGTTATTTAGCTGAAAGATAACCTCATGGACTAGCTTAGGTTCAAGGTTTAAAGGGTATCTCCAGGTGATAGTCTCAGAGAGCCCTCCAGTCTCCACCAATCCAGTAAGTCTGGACTTTTGAATTTGAGTTTTGTTCCACATTTTGCCCCCATTCTATCAGGATCCGTCTATTGTGTTCCTGATCAGAATGGTCAGTAGTGGTAGCTGGGGACTATCAAGTGCTTCTAGTCTCAGAGTAGATGAGATTGTGGTTCATGTAGACTATTAGTCCTGTAAATTAGTTTCTTCTTCTCTAAGTCCTTGGTTTCCTTCTTCCTTTGTTTTTATTTTCTTTTTTAGTCCAGATGTGTAGTGACCAATAATTGTATCTTAGATGACTGCTTCCAAGCTTTTAAGACTCCAGATATTATTGACCAAAGGACATGTAGAACATAAACTTTATGTTCTATATTATGGCAATTGACCAAGCTGTCCCATGAGACTATGGTCCTAAGCCTTCAGACCCAGTAAACCAATCTCATGAGGTGTTTGCTTAAGTCTAAGAAGTGTCCGTGCCCCCTATGTGTTTTACTGTACATATGAATATACATAGATGCATGCAGTTATATATACACTTATATAGATATACACCTGAATATAGATATACCTATATATGCCCATATACATATATACAGACCTATACCAAACTCATATTTTAATTGATTTTGCTGTTGTTACAAAGTTGTATATGTCATAGCAAATACCAAAAACATCCTTTTTCTTGTGTAATTCTTTGTGACATCATTTACCTTGGTCAGGCTGTGCATACTTGAAACCACATTTGGTGTGACTTTTCCCATCACCAGAAATAACAAGTGCAATCCCACCCACATCTATCCTTGGCAACCCCAATGAATGTTAGTTTCAGTATGTGTAACTACACACCTACTCCTCACTTACCAACTATCACATTATCCAACACTCTACATTTGTGACAATGGTAAACAATCTAGTAATGTGACTATTTTCCTAATTAACAATGTACGTCTAGCAGTAATGAATGCCAAGCTTTGAGGCAATGGTAATGTTGGCTGTGATAGTTAAGGTTATGTATCAACTTAGTTGGGCTGTGATTCTCAGTGGTTTGGCAGTTATGTAATGATATAGTCATCTTCCATCTTTATCTGATGTGCTCATGTTCCATTTTTGCATAACACCAATTTTCACATAATGGCCAGGTCTT
>NW_006922703.1:106791-110203 GCF_000298275.1 Orycteropus afer afer | reverse complement strand
CTGCCTCAGAAACCCAAGGAGGGGTCGCTAGGAGTCGGGGCCGACTCGATGGCAAATAACAACAACGTTACCACAATCTGACTTCTAAAAATCAGATCGTCAGATTTCCTTTTAGTGTTTTTCTCATCACCAAACATTAAACTAAGACAAAAATCACAGTATGTTTTATCCAATACATGAGCAATTTTGTACATTGTAATGCACACTGGAATAAATATCCAGGTGTCATTAGGATATGTGTAACAACAAACAGTCTCCTGAATATAACAGATGTCTTTTAAAACAGCTCATATCCAGATCATTTGTTGTGTGAATGCATACCAAAAGTAGTTTAGCATTCTTATTCCTTTAACTTTAAAAAACTCTAGTATCTTTTGGTCTGGTGGAAGTTTTCATTTCAGAAGGCTTAGTGAAGAGATATTCTAAAGATTACTTGAGCCTATGACTGACCAATCTCAAAGATGGATAATTCTTACATCTTGGAACTGTATTCACTGACATATTTTTTTATATTATTCATTTTCTAGAATTTCTTGGACCTGGAATACAAACTTTTTTTTTTTTTAAGCAAACTAGTAATAAAGCTGGATGCAATTGCCCAGACAACATATGCAGCAGCATCAATGGAAATATAAAGAATCAGTTTTCCATTTGGAGCTGTTTTAACTCACATTCTCATTAATTTTAATACTGAATTTGTCATCTTTCTACAAACCCAGTAAAACCTGTGAAAGCCAGAAACTGTGTAAGGCAGAAACTTGTCAGAGAAGGAAAACTCAAATATTTTTCACTAAAATGAGTGACAGAAATGTGGTAAGACTGCACCCAGTCAAAGGTGGAAATCTTTTGTGACCCACCCAGAAAAACAAGGCAGTGCCATCAAGTTCCAGCTCTTACAAGTATTATTCAAGAGGTTTTCAATAGCTATTTTTCCCATTTGGAGAAAAAAATTATTATTAAGTCATAAAACACATCTAAGTCAAAGCTGCTGCTTCAATTAGCAAACTGATCAGTATAGGAGGGAGAACATACTAGAGAACAAGGCTAAAATCTCATACCAAAGAGTTCTTTGTGCCCTAAAAAGTTAAATAGTCATTTATTATCCAATGTTATTTTAGCTAAGGGTTATCATCATCTTCCTGTTGATTTAGATTTGGCTTTATAACTCAGGAGAGATAGAAAAGCTCAATAGGATTAATGCATATGTAGTTGAAGAATATAAAAGTAGCAAAAGAAATTAAAAATGGAAAGCCAGCAAACCGAAAACTAGAAAAATAATCAGGGTGAAATTGGGATGAAGAATGGTCAATAGCTAATATGCACTCCATTGCTGTCAAATTGATTCTGATTTATAGTGACAAAGTAGAACTCCCCCATGGGGTTTCCAAGGCTATAATCTTTATGGAAGCAGACTGCCACATCTTTCTCCAACAAAGCAGCTGGTGGCTTCAAACTGTTGACCTGTTAGGAGTCGAGTGCTTAACCACTACACCACCACAGCTCCTTGGCAATATACAAAGACTTTTATATATGCTCTCTCATTTACTCTTTACAATGAGATGTAAGGTAACCATCAACATCATCATCTCTTTTTCACATAAGAACTGACGTTCAGAGGTGACTTGCCAAATAGCAAGCAGTAGATTACAGAATTTGGGTTCCAACCAAGTTCTAGTTCAAAGCTTGATTAACTACTCTATACTGTCTTAAACTAGCTACCATTTTTCAGGGGGAAAAATAAAACAAGTAGAGTGTAAACTCCCTTTTAGGATTAAATTGAATGCAATTTCTTATGATCTCAGAAATACCCTTTGAAAAAAATAAATACATCTGGTATCTTTTTCTATTTTTTCTCCCTAATGAAGCTGGGAAGAAGACTGCGATTAGGCCAAAGGTGAAGAGGGTAAGCGGCTGAAAACACTTCATGATGGAAAAGGAATCAATATTGTAAAAGTTTGCAAGCTGCCATCAAAGGCACAACAACTGGTATCTCTTCTCCTGGGGCATCAGAGGAAGAAGGACAGTCAGAAACAGGAGGAGGATATGGAATTTGTGGCCAACTGCCTCCATGAACAACTGCCACCTTTGCCATGAGACCAGAAGAACTGTATAGTGCCCGGCTACCATTAGTGAAAATTTTGATCAAAGATTCTATAGAAGAATCCTGATCAAAGGGGAGGAAACATAGAATAGAATTTCAAATCCTCATATTTTCTGGAGCCATAGAGGATGGATGAATTCCTGAAACTATTGCCCTATGATAATCTTTAAACCTTAAATCAAAAATACCCCGTTAAAACCAAGTAACAGTTTAGTTTAATGATTAAAAAGGTTTTCTTTGAATATTATGCTCTTTTAATAACAATCTACATAGGATTAAATTGACAAAAGCAACTTGAAAGATTAGGACAGTGAGTTTATGTTAATGATGCAGGAACAACTTAGAAAAGGAGGGTGAAAATGGTTGCACAACTCAAAGAATGTAGTCAATGTCACTAAATTGTATGTGTAGAAACTGTTGAATTGGTGTATGTTTTGCTGTGTAAATTTTTAACAACTAAATAAAATTTAGAGGAAAGAAAAGAAATCAATAGTAGTAGAGGATTTTATCCCATTCTAAATGTGTTTAAAACAAGAGAAGACAAATTAAGGGTAAAGTTTCAATAGTAAATACAGTTCCATGGTTCGAAAATCAAAAACATAGTAAAAGATATTAAAAGAAAAAAAAAAGTCCCATTCCCTTCCCTGTTTCTATTCATCTCATTTCTCCTTCCCTTGACAAAAGTAATCACTTTTACTAGTTTTATGTATATCCTCCTAGAGCTTCTTTATGGAAAAATACAAATATGAATGTGCTTATTTCTCCTGTTTCTTATACATACTATACAACTGACTAGTACCTTTTCTCAAAAACAATGTAAGAGAAAAAATAACACTAAAGTATCTTAAAATACCTTTAGAGAATGGAATGATTTTAAAATATGACCTAAATCCACTACCACAACAGCATTATTGTATTAAGATAATACTAATATTAAACTTTTTGCTTAATTTTAAATGAAATTAAATTATAGGCTTCAAAATACAAAAAGTTAACCTTTTTTAACCCAAATTATCATTTTAGCTACCCAAGCATTCAGCTTTACCCTTTGGAAGTTACTGAGTATTTTGTAACCTAATGGCTTTTCTCTCCTCTTCTACATTTCCTCAAGTAATCTCAAAAGGGTGTAAATAACTTTTTGCTTTAGTCAGAGCCTTTTCCTTGGACCAAGAAAATTAAGAGTACTGTTGTAAGATTTTCCAAACAGTTTTGAGTTCTTTAAAGTCTGAATATTGATCCTTAATGCTAGAAGATACTACTGAATGTAGAAGAACCAGGATAGTAACAAATATGTTATTGCAGTGAGTCCAG
>NW_006922703.1:102146-106691 GCF_000298275.1 Orycteropus afer afer | reverse complement strand
AATCAGAAATTACTGACCTAACCAAAAGCAGATTACTATAGCTACTTGTACTGAGAAAAGATAAAATTGAAAAAGCTGAACAGATAAATAACAACAGAGATTAATGGACAATGAACAAAATAACAAAATAACTGGTCGTAAGCTAGTAATGAGGGAGGCAGCTTTGAGTCACAAACATCATGGCCTGTAAGTACCCCTGGCCTCTTGTTATTTGACTTTATTACCTATGGGTCAAAGTATTTACCATAACATCGAAGAAGCCAAAAACAATGCTTTTAGAATGGAAAAGTTCAAAGCAAACTCTCACTTACCTTCCCTGTTAGAATTGAGGGAAATTCAGTATCAAACTTGTTGCTCAAGCCAAACCTTAAAAACAAAGACAGAACAAAATATATTCTACCCAGCATATTTAACTCTTTCCCTTAAAAAAAAAAAGTTACAGCCATGCATTTTTCTTTTCATCTTGTGACTTAAAAAACACATCCTGAAAAAAATTTTGTGTTAATTATTGAAAATAAATCTTTGACTATTAATCTAAACAAATAGCAAAAGCAAGCTTAACATGAGCAAATGTTAAGAATGCAGTCTAACTAGACCCACAAATGGGATTAAAATAATAAATTAGAGAAACACTAAGACAGAGCTAACAATACCATACTGAAACATTTCTGCTAAACCACATTTCAGCTGATAACTGCTGAAGCTGGATGATGGGTAGTGTGTGGCAATGTATTATAACATTCTATTTTTGTGTATATATGAATTTTTTTTCTAATACAAAGTTACCCTGCCTTTGAAATTATGTTGTTGTTGTTGTTGTTGTTATGTGCCGTGGAGTCGGCCCCGACTCATAGCGACCCCTCCTTGGGTTTCTGAGGCAGTTTCACTACGGAAGTAGGATTGCCCAACCTTCCTTCCGAGGAGTATAGACTTCAAATTGAAATTTGTCAAAAGTTACTATTCAGATGGGAGCTCTGGTAGCATAGTGGCTAAGGCACTTGACTGCTAACCAGAAGGCTGGCGGTTCAAACCCACCAGCCACTCCTCGGAAGGAAGATGGGGCAATCTACTTCCGTAGTGATACTGCCTCGGAAACCCAAGGAGGGGTCGCTATGAGTCGGGTCTGACTCGACGGCATATAACAACAACAACTATTCAGATACTCAAAAGGTTGTTCGATATGACTGGCTTTCATGCACATGCTGAACTGGTTTTGAGGAAACAGATTCCTGCCTTTAAAGCCCCACCTCTCTCAAGTACACTTGTTGAACTCTGTACTAAGAAGTAAAAATGAATTTTATGAGCACTCATTTACTTACTTGTTGATTTCAGTAGGGATAACAAAGATCACTGCCTCCAGGTTAAACTATATAATAAAAACAAAAAACCAAACTCACTGCCATCAAGTTGAGCCCGACTCAGAGCAGCCCCCTTTGGGTTTCCAAGGTGGTAAATCTTTATGGAAGCAGATTGCCCAGTCTTCCTTCCGTGGAGTGGCTGATGGGTTTGAGCCACCAACCTTCTGGTTAGCAGTCAAATGCCTTAGGCACTACGCCACCAGAGCTCCTTAAATTATATAATAGTCACTACAATTTTATGTTAGTGGATGTAAGCAAAAATACACTAAAATTTAGTGAGAACTCTTTGTGCAGTAACAATAACAATAATCATCAATTGTGTCCTTAGTAAGGGCCAGAACCTATGCTAGGCACTTTAAATATATTACTTCTAAACTTGACAACCACTCAGGAAAGTTATTGTCATATTTATTGCATAGACAATGAAGCTGGCAATCCGAAATAATTAATCAATTAATTAAATTACTGGCCCAAAGTCAAATGGGGGGAACTAAAATTCAAATACTGACCCCAAAGTTCTTTCTGTGCTAAATTAAGCTCCTTGACAGCACAGATTGTAGCTTATTTATTTTGCTATCTTCCATTATGCCTCACAGCATAAGGAAAAACTTATTTAATAAGTGTATACGCCTAAGGCATTTGACTGCCAACCATAAGGCTGGCAGTTCAAACCCACCAGCCACTCCTCGGAAGGAAGGTTGGGCAATCTACTTCCATAGAGATGCCACCTTGGAAACCCAAGGAGGAATCACTATGAGTCAGATCTGACTCAATGCCAGTGAGTTTGGTTTGGTTTTTGGTACTATACTGCTTGATTCAATTGATTTATAGCACTTTGGCCTTAGGGTCCCTTTAAAAAAATGTGGGTATAAGGTTCTTAAAATAGACTCCAATAGCCTATTAAAACTCTTTATGGGAATATCATATGCTCCTTGCCTCATGAGAGCTCGGGTGGTGTAGTGCCTAAGGCATTTGATTGCTAACCAGAAGGCTGGTAGTTCAAACCCACCAGCCACTCCTTGGAAGGAAGGTTGGGCAATCAATCTACTTCCATAGTGATACCGCCTCGGAAACCCAAGGAGAGGTCACTAAGAGTCAGAATTGACTCAACGGCAGTGAGTTTAGTTTTTTGGTTTCAGGTGGTGTAGTAGTTAAGGCAGTGGCTGCTTACCAAAAAGGTTAGTGGTTCAAACCCACCAGCCACTCTGTGGAAGAAAGATGAGGCAGTCTGCTTCCATAAAGATTTACAGCCTTGGAAATTCAGTGGGGGTCACTATGAGCCAGAATTGGCTCCATGGCAGTGAGTTTGGTTTTTTTGATTGCATCATTTATCCTTATAGCTCCTTTTCAAAGACCCAAGCCAGTCTTATGCAGAGACACTCTATACTTAGCAGCAAGTAACAAGGTACACACCTATACATACAGTTAGTATACTTTGTATGTTTAAAATGTATTTAAAAACAAATTGTGTTTTAAAGTAGTGGAGAAAATTTATAAACAATTATGAAAAGACTTTAATTCCATTAAAAAATACTTCATTACTTCTGTTGTTCAGGTTTCAGTACAAGTAATGAGAAAATGACAAAGACATGGCCCTTTTAACACTGTATAGACACAGGAGTACAGCCAAACTTAAAACAAGATAAGACACCCTGTACATGAATATTTTCATGCTTACTTTCAGCCAATGTTTGAGAACTTGATACTCTAGTATCAAACATTTATTTGTAATCATGTGTTAACTTAGGAGCTCTGGTGGCATAGTGCCTAAGGCATATGAGTGCTAACCAGAAGGTTGGCAGTTCAAACTCACCAGCCACTCCTCAGAAGGAAGATTGGGCAATCTACTTCCGCAGTGATATCACCCCCGAAACCCAAGGAGGGGTCGCTATGAGTCGGATCCAACTCGACAGCAATGAGTTTGGTTTTTTTGGTGGTAACTCAGCAATCAATAACACCACAAATATTGAATAGAGTAACAGTTCATTTAAATCATTATTTAGCTAAATATATGTCACTAGTCAAAGCTCTGGTAGCATAGTGGCTAAAGCGCTTGACTGCTAACCAGAAGGCTGGCAGTTCAAACCCACCAGCCACTCCTCGGAAGGAAGGTTGGGCAATCCTACTTCCGTAGTGATACTGCCTCAGAAACCCAAGGAGGGGTCGCTATGAGTCGGGGCTGACTCGAGGGCATATAACAACAACAACAACAGTCAAAAAATGGTAATTACTATTTTAAAATACTAAATTTTCATTGTGTAACACAGAGAAGTGTATGAAAGCTTTGTTTTTGTTTCAAAGAGAGCTCTACTTATACATTTTGTCTAAATGCCTTTAGACGTAATGTTAATAACATACTCTTTACCTTTTTAGATATTGCTACCATTATAATTTGGCCAAACTTCCACTCCTATAGTAGATACCAAATATACAGTGGGATAGAGATGTATCCCTCAAAATGTACTAGATATCTTCACTGCTTTAAAAATTCTAACATTAAAATAGAGATTAATGAAGTAGAGAATAGAGAAATAACAGAATCAATGAAACCAAAAGTTGGTTCTTTGAAAATAGCAATGAAACTGATAAAACTTTAGCTGACTGACAAAAAAAGTGAAGATGCAAATAATTAAAATATGAAATGAAAGTGGTAACATTACAATTTATCCTACAGAAATAAAAAGGATCATAAGAGAATATTATGAACAACTGTATGCTATTAGATAACTTAGATGAAATGGACAAATTCCTAAAAACATATAAACTACATAGATTGTCTCAAGAAGAAACAGAAAACCTCAAATGAAAGGCACCCAAACTGTAAAAGAAGTAAAACTAATTACAGTCACATGATTTTCTATATAGAAAATCCCAAAAATTCCACAAGAAAGCTACTAGACCTAGTAAATTAATTCAGGAGAGCTGTAGGGTACAAGATCAATATATGGAAATCAGTTGTTTTACTATACACCAGCAATTAACCATCTGAAAAGATAATTAAGAAAACAATTCCATTTATAACAGTATCAAAAGAGTAAAATACCTAGGTATAAATTTAACCAAGGAGGTTAAAGAGTTTTACACTGAAAACTATAAAATGCTGAGGAAAGTAATTAAAGGAGACCTACTTAAAGATTGGGAGCTCTGGTAGCACAGTGGCTAAGGTACTTGACTGCTAACTAGAAGG
>NW_006922703.1:100444-101401 GCF_000298275.1 Orycteropus afer afer | reverse complement strand
CGACCCCTCCTTGGGTTTCCGAGGCAGATATCACTATGGAAGTAGAGTGCCCAATCTTCCTTCTGAGGAGTGGCTGGTGGGTTTGAATTGCCAGCCATCTGGTTAGCAGTCAAATGCCTTAGGCATCATGCCATGGGGGTTGCTGTGAGCCTCAATCTACTCGATGGCAGTGAGTTTTGTTATCTATAGTCCTCCAGACCATATCTGAAAGTTTAATGAGGTGACTCAAATGGAGGCTGACCAGGCCAGAACCACCACCTCATGCTATCAGCTGACCTCAGGGGAGGTGGGCTGATTCAATCAATCATGACTACATAATTAGGCCACATGAGCTTTCTGGCAGGTGAAAGACAACACAACTGAGAGGGTAGCTCATGCCTTTTTTGGGGGTATGGAAGTTCTACATTGGGAATGCTTCCAAACTTCACCCTATATATCTCTTCTTTGTGTTGATCCTGATGTGTATCCTTTTAAACAAAACTGTAATCATAAGTGTAGTACTTTCTGTGAATTCTGTGAGTCACTCCAGTGAATTATCAAACCTGAGGGAGAGTGGAACCCAGCAGGTCAGAAGTGAGGGGGCTTGGAACCCCTGAGCTTATGGTTGGTATCCTGAGGGGTAAGAGAAAACCTGGAATTTGTCGCCAGCAGGTAGGAAATGAGGATGCTGTGGGGACCCCCAAGGTGAAGATACTGTGTTCTTTAACTTGTGAGATTTAAGCTAGTTCTCTGTGGCTAGGATCAGAGGAAGAATTACTGCATGTGCAGCTGGTGTAAGAACAGAAGTGGTAAAGAAACGAAAAATGGGGGGCTTCAATTCATGTTGATCATTATCATTGCAAAGGCTTAATACTGCCAACATGTTAATACTACCCAAAGTGATCTATAGATACAGTACAATCCCTATCAAAATTCCAAAGGTCTTGTTTTTCTTCAATGTTTTTTTTTTCCCTTGTC
>NW_006922703.1:99530-99984 GCF_000298275.1 Orycteropus afer afer | reverse complement strand
AAAGAAAAATCAAGTCCTGATGCATGCCACAACATGGATGAACCTTGAAAACATCATGCTGAGTGAAGTCAGTTTGTTAGAAAAGAACAAATACTGTATGACTTCATTTATATAAAATAAGCAAATATGTAGAAACTAAAGATTATTAGTTATTACCAAGGGTGGGAGGCAGTGGGAAAGAGAGTTTTTGCTTAGGGGACACTGAGTTTATGTTAATAGTGGTGGAATAATTGGGAAAGTGATAATGAGAATGGTTCCATAAGTTGAAAAATATATATGATCAATGTTACTGAACTGTACATCTAGAAATTGTTGAGATGGTGTACGTTTTGTTTAGTATATTTTCACCAAAATCAAACAAACAAACAAACAATAAACCAGTGTAGTACTGCTATAAGGATGGACACACATCAATGGAATACAATTGAAAGTTCAGAAATAAACACATTTATGG
>NW_006922703.1:95407-99215 GCF_000298275.1 Orycteropus afer afer | reverse complement strand
ACAAGAAAGTTAAAAGACAGCCTATGGAATTGGATAAAATGCTTGGGAACCCTGGTAAGAGTTTAATATACAGAATATATAAAGAATTCCTAGAAGTTAATAAAAGACAAACAACTCAATGAAAAATATAGGCAAAGGACTTGAATAGACATCTCTATTAAGAGATTGTTTTCAGTAAAGTGACAGAAATCAAGAGGTTAAGAAAGGAAAGGTCTATTAGCAAACTGGAAACTACAAAATTTCATTTCTCTGGAAATAAATAAAACCAAAAAAAAAAAAAACCTCACTGCCTTTGAGTCAGATCTAACTCATAGCAACCCTTCCTTGGGTTTCCGAGGCAGTATCACTACAGAGGTAGATTGCCCAATCTTCCTTCTTAGGAGTGGCTAGTGAGTTTGAACCACCAGCCTTCTGGTTGGCAGTCAAATGCCTTGAGCACTATGCCACCAGAGCTGCTATCTCTATGAAGAAGATACATAAATGTTCAGTCAATAAGCAAATAAGATACTCAACATCATTAGTCATTAGGAAAATGTAAATCATTACAAGGAGATATTATTTCATAACCACTAGAACGGTTATTACTTAAAAACAAAAAGTAAAACTAGTGTTGGCATGGATGTGGAGAAATTGGAAACATCATCTGTTGATGGTAGAAATGTGAAAATGTTGCAGCAACTATAGAAATTACTCTGATGGTTCCTCAAAAATAAATAAATAAATAGATAATACAGAATTACCACATGACTGATTCCACTTCTAGATACATACTCAAAACTCTTGAAAGCAAGGACTCAAACAGACACTTTTACACCAATGTTCATTACAGCATTATTCACAATAGCCAAACAGTGGAAACAACCCAAGTGTCCATCAATAGTTGAATGGATAAAGAAAATATGGTATGTACATTCAATGGAATATTATTTCAACATAAAAATGAATGAAGTTCTGCTATAACATCAATAAACCTTGATGAGTAAAATAAGCCAGACACAAAAGGATAAATATTATATGATGCAATTTATATGAGATCTAGAGTTGACAAATGCTTAGAGACAGAAATTAGTGATTACCATAGGTTGGGAGTATGTGTGGGGGAACTAGAGTTAAAAGGGTTTCATTTTGTGAGGATAAGAGTTTTGGAAACCAACAGTAGTGCTGGTTGCACAGCATTGTGTGTGTAATTAATGTCACTGGTTTATAAACTTGAAAATGTTTAAAATGGAAAATTTTGTGTTGTATACACTTTACCAGAATACAACATTCTCAATTTTGCTGTTTGTCTATTCATTTGTTTCCAGACAAATGAATTTTTGTAGTTTCCATTTTGCTAACAGACACTTCCTTTCTTAATCTCTTGATTTCTGTCACTTTACTGAAAACAATCTCTTAATTGCATACTGAAAATCTCTATTTGCATACCTTGCCACAAAAGAATACCACCTTAAGTAAAACATGTCTAAAATTAAATGTTACCATTTCCTAGAAACTGGTTCCCCCTTTCAAATTCCTCATCTCAGTCAACAGCACCTTTAATCTCTTCCTTTAACCAAGTCCTTGGTATCATTTTTGTACTTTCCTTTTCCTATTTTTTTGTACCCTCTCTATAACCAGATGGTCCTTAAGTCCTGTTATTTCTTCCTTTGAAATTATTCTCAAAACTATTCCTTTCCTTCCATTGTCACTATCATGTTCATTCTTCGTTGCTCATGTGGTTCCTGCTGGCTTTTCTCTCTAGTTTAGATTCTACACAGCCTTCAAGGTGCAACTCAAATTCCAACACCTTCTGTGATGCCTTGAATGCTCCACCCTCAAGGATGCTCTCTTTCTCTGAATATACATAATCATTTCTAATTTGTACTATATAATTCGGGAGCTCTGGTAGCATAGTGGCTAAGGCACTTGACTGCTAACCAGAAGGCTGGCAGTTCAAACCCACCAGCCACTCCTCGGAAGGAAGATGGGGCAATCTACTTCCGTAGTGATACTGCCTCAGAAACCCAAGAAGCAGTCGCTATGAGTAGGGTCCGACTCAATGGCACATAACAACAATTCAACAGTTAATAAGATATTGTCTTTTCTTCTTTGCTATTCATCTACATCAATATCTTAAAGTCAAATTTAATGTTAATTTTAAAAGGTAAACCCCTACTTTGTTTTCACAGTGTTTAGCCAAGTGCTCAAGTTCTTAAGAAATATTTGCTATATTAAGGTTATTAATTTTCTTCTCCAAGATAAAAATGGATTTTCTTTTCTAAAATAAAAGTTGTATTAGAAATGGTAAGGAAAATAAGATTTTACTTCTTAATATACTCCTCTATGGCCACTCCTCGGAAGGAAGGTTGGGCAATCCTACTTCCGTAGTGATACTGCCTCGGAAACCCAAGGAGGGGCCGCTATGAGTCGGGGCCGACTCAACGGCACATAACAACAACAACAATGGCCTACAACATTCATTTTTTTAAAAAAGAAAGTATAAAGGAAGGCAAATTAGGGCCAACAAGATTTCATAATTTTAGATAATAACCAAAAAATTCACTGCCATCAAGTCGATTCCAACTCATAGAGTAAATGCCCATAGGGTTTCCAAGGTTATAAATCTTTATGGAAGCCTACTGCCTCATCTTTCTCCCATGGAGTAGCATGGTGGGTTTCAACAGTGGCTTGGTGGGTTTCAACCACCGACCTTTTGGTTAGCAGCCAAATGACTTAACCACCGTGCCACCAGAGCTTGTTCTGGGTAATAACTCAACTGCCATAAAGTCAATTCCAACTCAGAATGACTCCCATAGGGTTTCCAATGCTGTAAAGCTTTACAGAAGCATACTTCTTCATCTTTCTCCCTTGGAGTAGATCGAAAAATGGGTTTGAACTGCTGACCTTTTACTTAGCAGCCCAATGCCTTAACGGCAGCACCACCAGAGTCCTTAACTTTGTTCATTAGAGTCTCAACACATAAAAAGTATTCTAAACTTAAATAACCTTAGTAAAACATTTATCATTGATAGCCAAGATATGGGGCCCTTCAGCATTAGATAAACACTTAGGAACTGCTTACATTGTTATTTATCAGCTTCATTAAATATAGAATTTAGTATGGGTTTGAAGCTGACCAGGCTGGTGGTTCTCAATGATTACATTTTATTTGTCAAGGGTCTTCAATGCCCAATTTACAAAGAACACTTCTTTGGAATACAGGAAATTGAAAGCATGGGAAGCAAGATGAGACCACCTAGGGAAAGCAGGAAATGATAAAACCAGCGGGCTGAGAAGAAAACCCTGGTATTTAAGGGGCAGGAGAGGAAGAGGAGCCCATGAATGAAAGAGATAAGAAATAGCCAGAGAAATGGAAAACCAGGAGAGTGAAGTGCCCAGAGTTGTGAAGTTTGTTTAATGGCATTTTAAAAAAATTTTAAATCAGAACTTGAATACCTTTAGAAAGACATATACCTTCCAGTTCAACTGAAGCTCCATCACTCCTTATGCTGCATTATCTTCTGTGACTGGCCTTGCCCCTGAAGGTCTATGTATTTGTGACCCCTAGAGTAGAAGCCTCGAAAGAGGAAATCACTATAATTGTCAAATGCAGCAAAAAGGCCTAGAAAGATAGGGAATGAAAGATGTCTATTTATTTAGCAACAAGAAAGTCTTGGTGATCTTAATGAGGCCAGTTTTCCTGGAGTCGTGGTAGCAGAATCCAGATTACAGAGGGGTGAACTTGTTGTTGTTGTTATATGCCATCGAGTCAACCTCAACTCATAGCAACCCCTCCTTGGGTTTCCAAGGTGGTATAAATACAGAAGTA
>NW_006922703.1:89747-94617 GCF_000298275.1 Orycteropus afer afer | reverse complement strand
GGGTTTGAACCGCCAGCCTTCTGGTTAGCAGTCAAGTGCCTTAGGCACTACACTACCAGAGCTCCCAGGACAGACTAGCATAGGATAATCAAGACAAAGAAAGAGTTAAAATGACCCAAGGACTTGAAATATTAACCTGGGAGATTCAAATGGTGGTACCAGTGTCAGAAATGGGGCAACTGGAAAGCACAGCAAGTGTGAGAGGGAAAAATGTTGGATTTAAGATACGCTGATTTGGGGTGATGGCTCTGAAATGTTAAACGTTTAAAAGAAAGAAAGTCCTGTATAGGACAGAAGACTGTACAGAGAATGGAAAAAATTAACTGCTGGGTGAAAGTAAATATTTAATTGAGATAGGGCATATAGTTTAGGGCAACTTTAACACTTCCACACCAGAAGAAAATTAAACAGAAGTTGATATTTTAGATATTTGAGGATAAGATTAAATATTTCCTAAGAATTGTATTTTACTTGATAGAATGAAGCCTTGACCAACATAGAAGATCAGTTTCTCAGATCCAGTAAAATTTTCTCCTAAACATTTAATCTTTTCTCAAATCCCAGACATTGTATATCAAATATATTTTCCAGGTGATGGAATGTATACAACTAAATAAGCTTCCCAACTAGACCATATACATTGGTCTGTGATTCAAGTATTGGTTTGCTACTTTTCAGGTTTTAGCTTCAGTCAATTAATGCTAAAAGTTATGACTGGCACCACTACTTCACAGTCCTAATTCCAGAATTTTTAAGCTGAGAGAGACTTTATACGTATCACATGTGCCTGGGCATGGCAAGTGTCAGTGCTCTGCTTTTAACGAAGAAAACAGGCTGGTTAAGGTCTTCACCATGGTTGTATGAAGAGTGGAATGGAATCACAAATAAGTTTCAGGGAACTTATATTCTGTGTCCTCCTCCTTCTCCATTGTTTGAATTTTAGAAAATAATAAGGTTGTTTAGAAGTGTTGGAGTATAAGATTATGAATTACAATAAGGAACCTTTTTCTGTTCCATCATGTGGAATAATCTACATGAAAGTAAACTCTGTTGCCAGAGTCATAATTAGTTTTTGTAACAAATTGTTAACCTAGTAACAAAAAAAATAATGGAAGTAAAACAGTTCAGAAATCCAGCATCTGAATGTTATAGGCTATCTATAAAATTCTTGAACCAAGAAAAATGTTGTTAAAATTGCCTAATCAAAAAGCAGGCTTATAAGCCTCCCAAAACCCTTCCACAACTCTCAAATCTTTGTAAATACATTTCATGCAAAGGTCACAAAAGTACATCACAATAAAAATCTTCAATATGCTAAAATTAAAAGCTAACATAGTGAGGGGAGTTGGTGCATATTATATGATATCACATAATGTGAATTCAACTGAAAATCAAGAGCTAGATGGATGATTATCAAAATTAAAGGAAGCATGACTTGATAGGGAAAAAAAGCCTATTTTGAAAATGCAGTAAAAGATACCATAGCTGAGAGTATAAACATAACACAATACTCCAAGTATTTATATTCCAGGCACATAAAAAATGAAGAAGCACTCTTGAAATCCCAGAGAATTATTCACAATATATATATATTTTTTGCTTTGCAGCTGTTATGTAGTCCTACCTCCTTTTATTTTCTCAAATAGGATCCAGATTTCAATTAAAAAAAAAAAACCTGGATAAATTTTCAAGAAATCATCTTCAGCTCACAAGGGCCTACTTGCCATGTCTATTAAATGACTGCATATTTAATATTTGTGCCCACAAACTCTACTCAAGGTATCTTAGAATCATCTCATAACTTGAAAGGCCTTAGAAACCATCTACAAAACTCTCATGTACAGATGGGGAAATCAAGGTCCAGAAATGAGAAGTAATCTGGCCAAGGTCACAGGGCCACTAAAAAGCAACGCTGGAACTTGCAATCAAGAGATGTTGCCCAATCCATTGCTTTCTACATTCTACAGTTGCCTCTCAAATGAACCTCTAATGGTGTGATATTTAAGGAATGTCAGAGTGAGCAGTGATCAAGATAAAGGATTATTGTATTCATTAGTATTAGACAGGAAGAATGGATGAATGAATATGGGTAGATATACTATCATATTACTCACAAAATACATCATGTTTCTTTTCTGAAAAACAAAACCCTATGTCTTGTCACATGTCACAGCAGTCACAGAGTTCCACTAAACACCAATCTTTCCAGCACAGAACCCACTGGTACATCCTGCAGTTTAAAGACCATTCACTTGCCAGGAGGTATAGAATAAAGGAGACTCACTCCTACTTCAATTCCACTTGCTCCCAAACCCCTAACTTCCCTGTCCTGCATTCACTATGGTGGTGCATCAACTTACACTTTCCTCACTTGCTTCCCACCTGTCCTCTCATTTCACCATTCTGACTAGGTGTCCTTTCCTAACTGTAAGCTTCTGCCTACCCTCCCCCACTCCACAGTCCCTTCTACCACTTTCTCATTTCTTTCTGCAAATCTCAGCCTTGTCGAACCCCATGGCCCTCTCTCGCTTACACAGTGATGTGGCCGGCGCCGCGAACCAATACAGGGTCTGGGGCATATCTTCGTAGATGCTCCTCGCTCACTACCCGAGGAGGGGGTGGCGCCTCCTCCTCCTCCTCCTCCTCTTTTTCTTCCTCCTCCTCCTCATCTTCCTCGTCGTCGTCTGGCCCCGATACCGACGACGACGACGGCGACGACGACGACGTTGCCGCTTCTTCTTCCTCCTCCTCCTCCTCCAGTTCCGAGATGGTGTCAAACTCCGCCATGTTGGGCAGCAGGATGCTCATCACGTGACCTCGAGATCGCCGCCACCCTCACAGAGAAGAGTTTGAACTCGCTGAATACTGGAAGAGGCGGGGGAACAAAATGAAGGGAAAGAGGAGGGTAGGAACAGGATTTGAGGAGATGCGCCTGCGTATTTGGGGAGACAGTGCAGGAGGGGGGCAGTTGGAGGCGGGGGCACTGGGAGAGAAGAGCAAACTCACTGTACGCTTGCGCGGCTGCAAGGGGAGGGGGCCGTTAGAGATGCACTCCTGGGGATTACTGAGATCTGGTCTTCGGTTGCTGATTTTAACACCCTCTTTGGGCGCCTGGTACTGGTATCCGGGGGACGTAATTTCAGGTTTTATTTCCTATTGATTAATACTGGGTATTGTTACCCTAGGGAGCCCTGGTGGCGCAATGCTTAAGCGCTCGGCTCCCAACCAAAAGGTCGGCAGTTGGAACTCTCCAGCAGCACCTCGGGAGAAAGAGGCAGTCTGCTCCTGTGAAGATTACAGCTTTGGAAACCCTATGGGCAGTTCTACTCTGTCTTTTAGGGTCGCTGAGTCAAAATCGACTGGCCGGCAGTGAATTTGAATTTATTATTACCCTAGTGCAGGCGGGCGAGGGAATGCATAGTCAATAAAAGTGAGATGATTTTGCCCAACACCCCAAGTCATATACCAGTCCCTCACTTTTCTTCAGCATTATAGTTTAGAAGATTGTAGCATCAGAGGACTCGGGATAAGCATTTTTATTAACAGTTTACTGAAGAGGAAGCTTTCTATTACTACTTGCATGTAACATTTATGGAGCATTTACTGTCAGGGTCTGTGCTTAGCGTTCTACGTGTATGTCTCAATGTACCACGATGATCTCATTTTACTGATGGGAAATTTGGATGCAGAGAGGATGTTTGTTTGTTCAAGGTCATGGCACTACTAAATAAATAGCAAACCTGGTTTTAAACTCTGCAGAAGATAGATGGGGTAGTCTGCTTCCCTAAAGATTTACAACCTTGGAAACCCAATGAGGGTTGCAATGAGTTGGAATCCACTTTATAGCAGTGAGTTTGGGGTATTAAACTCAACTCAGGGATCTCTTCTGATTCCAAAAGCCCAGTACTCTTAACCAAAGGGCTATACACGTGAAGTTATTAGGAAAGGCTTTGGAGAGTGGTGCCTTTGGATTGTTTCTTAAAAGATTAATTAGAATATGCATTTTTAAAAAATTTTTAGAGTTAGTTTGGGGGGAGAATTGGGGAGGTAGGTTTCCACTAAGGAAACATCAATTAATATCATCTATTTTCCAGATGCTACCTAGACTCCTTCAGATATTCTATCTCAGTAAACCCTTAAACGATCCTGTGTAGTTGGCATCATGATATCTGTTTTATGGATGAAAAAACGGAGTCTCAGGATGTTTAAGTAATTAATTCAGGTCTATGATAAAATTTTGCCCCAAATTTTCTATTTCAAATATTCTATTATTTCTGTTACACACTTACTAAAATGTAGAAATCATTTATTTTTGGTTTCCAGACAATGTCGCAAAGTATTTCATACTTGGCAGCAGCACAAAAATCCATGTCATAATTTCAAGATCATTGAGAAAGCAAAGTAATACACCTTCTCAGTTACAGAACAAATACTGTAATCCGGGTGTTCTAATATCAGCTTCACTGGTCTTTCTGCTACTCTACCGTTGCATCTCAGTCAGATGGTGAAACAAACACTTTAATTTAGAATAAGGATCACATTATCAGTATAGCAGTATACACAAAGTATTTAAGGTTTACAAAGGAGGGAGAAATTAGGGTTTTTTTTTTTGTTGTTGTTGTTCAAACCACTGCCATTATCAAGAAGTTGGGGGTTATTAAAGTGAAAAAAATTCTCATTGTATTCAAAAGTGTGATTATTAGGGTCTTTAAAAATAAGTTGTAACACTATCAATAAACAACAAAACTGTTGTTGTTATGTGCCGAGTCAGCCCTGACTCATAGCGACCCCTCCTTGGGTTTCCGAGGCAGTATCACTATGGAAATAGGATTGCCCAACCTTCCTTCCGAGGAGTGGCTGATGGGTTTGA
>NW_006922703.1:88934-89647 GCF_000298275.1 Orycteropus afer afer | reverse complement strand
AATAGGATTGCCCAACCTTCCTTCCGAGGAGTGGCTGATGGGTTTGAACCGCCAGCCATCTGGTGAGCAGTCAAGTGCCTTAGCCACTATGCTACTAGAGCTCCTAAACAACAAAACTAGTTTTTTTTTTTTTTTTTTTGTAGTTAGAGAACTTTATTTACTAGCCAGAAATTATAATAAATGAGGGAAACATTGAAATATTTAATAATAGCCTTCTGGCAAGACATACATAATTTTGATTCTTTTGGATGTTAATAAATAAGATGCCATGTGCCAATTAAGGGAATGAAAGACCCTTGACTTAAGGTTAAATTCAGTATTCTGCACCAGTTCTTTTCTTTCAAAAAGCAAAAAGACCGTATTAAAAAAAATAAAAACCTCACTGCCATCCAGTCGTTTTCTGACACATAGCAACCCCTCATTGGGTTTCTAAGGCAGTATCTCTACAGAAGTAGATTGCCCAATCTTCCTTCCCAGGAGTGGCTGGTGGGTTTGAACTACCATAGACGATACTAAAAACTTTCCAAACATATTATCCATAAAGGTCCCCTAAGTCAATGCCTAGAGGGAATTGTGTCATTTATTATTACTTAACTAGTAACCACTCAAGATTAGGCTGTTGTTGTTGTTGTTGTTGTTGTTATGTGCTGTCGAGTTAGACCCGACTCACAGAGACCCCTCCTTGGGTTTCTGAGGCAGTATCACTATGGAAG
>NW_006922703.1:77274-78011 GCF_000298275.1 Orycteropus afer afer | reverse complement strand
CATTTCAGTTAAATAGGAGCATGCAATATGTAGTTTTCTGTGTCTAGCTTCTTTTATTATTATTATTATTATTTTACTTTTACTTATTGTATGTTTGTGAGGTTCAACTATGTTGAAGCACATATACATCATTCTTTTCATTAATGAATAGTATTCTATGCTAAAGGCACTTGACTGCTAACCAGAACGCTGGTGGTTCAAACCAACAAGCCACTCCTCGGAAGGAAGATGGGGCAATTATTTCCGTAGTGATACTGCCTTGAAAACCCAAGGAGGGGTCGCTATGAGTCACGTCTGACTCAACAGCACATAACGACAACAACAACAATTCCATAATAAGGACATAGCACATGCTATTTACCCATTCACCAGTTGATGAACTTTTGAGGTGTTCCTACCTTTTGGATATCATGAATAATGCTGTCATGAACATGCACATGCATGTCTTTATGTTGTTGTTGTTGTTATTATGTGCCATCGAGTTGGACCCTACTCATAGCGACCACCTGTAGGTGGTCACTACGGAAGTAGATTGCCCAACCTTCTTTCCAATGAGTGACTTGTGGGTTTCAACCACCAGCCTTCTGGTTAGCAGTCAAGTGCCTTAGGCACTACAGCACCAGAGCTCCCTATCTTTATGTAGGCATATGTTAGGCATATGTTTTAACTTTTCCCAGGCAAAGAACTTGAATAGACATTTATTTCACCAAAGAGGATATTCAAATGGCAAAAAAAAA
>NW_006922703.1:70717-75190 GCF_000298275.1 Orycteropus afer afer | reverse complement strand
CATACAGATTGAATAAGTATGGTGAAAGGATACAACCCTGATGCACTCCCTTCCTGATTTGAAACTATGCAGTGTCCCCTTGTTCTGTTTGAATGACAGCCTCCTGGTCTATGTATAGATACCTCATAACCACAATGAAATGTTCTGGAATTCCCATTCTTCTCAATGTTATCCATAATTTGTTATGATCCACAAATTCAAATGCGTTCGCATAGTCAATAAAACACAAGTAAACATCTTTCTGGTATTCTTTACTTTCAGCCAAGATCCATGTGACATCAGCAATGACATTCCTCATTCCATGTCCCCTTCTGAAGCCAGCTTGCATTTCTGGAAGTTCCCTGTCAATATATTGCTGCAACCATTTCTGAATTATCTTCTGCAAAATTTTACTTGCTTGTGATATTAATGATATTGTTTTGTATTTTCCACCTTCTGTTGTTTCACCTTTCTTTGGAAAGGGCACAAATATGGATCTATTCCAGTTAGTTGGTCAGGTAGCTGTCTTCCAAATTCTTTGGCATACACAAGTGAGCACTTCCAGCAAAGTTTCAAGGTACAAGATGGGCATGCAAAAATCCATTGTATTAAAATAATTTGGAGAAAAAAAAAAGGGGGGGGACCAGGTTTGCTGGTCCTATACAGCCTGGTGGAACCACTGAGACTATGGCCTCTAGCTGCCCTTCAGGTCTGGAATTGAACCCACACCCGTGGTTTCCAGCCAAACAAAAGACAGGCATATGAGTTGAACATTTACCTCAGGTGATACACTCCTTGGAGAGAACAATCATGGGAGAAAAAGGGCTGCTTATGTACAGGGAGACAACTCAGGGGGCAGGAGTGCATGGAGGGATGGACACTGGGAAAGGGTAACTATGGGGAGGAAGTGGGAAGGGAGCTGTTGCATTGTGGTAAACTGTGGTCAATGTTATGAGACAAAGTGTATGTGAACTGCTCTATGGAAAGTGAATCTGCTCTGTCAATCTTCACCCAAATCACAATTTTAAAAAAATTCCTTCTGTTTCTGAACACCAGAAATTAATAATACAAAAAGGAAATTAAGAAAAAAAAATACATTTACAATAATACCTAAAGAGTAAAAATCTAGGAATATATTAACCAAGAAGGTAAAAGACTTGTACATTGAAAACTATAAAACATCTCTGAAATACATTAAAGAAGGCTTAAATAAATGGAAGGTTTATGGATTGAATGATATAATATTTTTTAAGTTGGCACACCAAACAAAGCAATCAGCAGATTCAATGTGATCTCTATCAAAATTGTAATTGCTTTTATGCAGAAATGGACAAAGTGATTGTAAAATTTATATGGAATTGCAAGTGACTTAGAATAGAATAGCTTAATCAATTTAAAAAAAAGAAAAGAAAAGGAGAAGAAAGAAAGAACAAAGTTGGAGGACTGATACTTCCTGATTCCAAAACGTCCTGCAAAATTTCAGCAATCAAAACTGTGTGGTACTAGCATAAACATAGACATATAGATCAATGGAATAGAATTGAGAGTCCAGAAATAAACCCCTGTATCTATTGTCAATAAATGTTAGATAAAAGTGCCAAATCCATTCAATGAAGAAAGCACAATCTTTTCAGAAAATTGTGCAGGAACAACTCAACATGCAAAGAAATGAAGTTGAACTCTTACTTCACATCATATAACAGTTCATTAAAAACTGATTAAAAGCCTAATACAAGAGCTAAAACTATACAAATCTTAGATGAAAATATTGGAGTACATTTTCAGGATATGGCATTTGACAACAGACTCTTAGATTTTAAGCTAAAAGCATTGAGCAACAAACCAATAGGACTTCATCAAAGTTTAAAACTTTGGTACACAAAAGACATCATCAAGAATGTAAAAAAGACAATCTGTAGAATGAGAAAAATATTAGAAAATCATTATCTGAAAAGGGT
Source organism: Orycteropus afer afer (assembly GCF_000298275.1). Taxonomy (NCBI): domain Eukaryota; kingdom Metazoa; phylum Chordata; class Mammalia; order Tubulidentata; family Orycteropodidae; genus Orycteropus; species Orycteropus afer. Next base: position 73,253 of record NW_006922703.1, on the reverse strand, counting down.
CTATTATCTAGAACATATAACATACTCTTAAAATTCAGCAACAAAAAGATTAAAAGCCCAATTAAAAAAATGGGCAAAAGACTCAAAAAATTTCTCCAAAGAAGATATACAAATGTACAAGTACATGAAAAGATGCTCACCTTCATTAGTCATTAGGAAAATGCAAAACGAAATAGTAATGAAATACCACTTCACACTGACTCTGATGGCTAATACAAAGACAAACAAACAAAAAAGAAGATAACAAGAGTTGGTGAAATTGTGGAGAAATCAGAAACCTTGTGGATTGCTGGTGGAACTGTTAAAGGGTGAAGCTTCTATGCAAAACAGTTTGGCAATTCCTCAAAAAGTTAAATATTGAACTATCATGTGACTTAGTAATTCCACCCAATATAAATGAAGGCAGCAGTGACTCAAACAAATACGTATACATGCATATTCATTGCAAAACTTTTTACAAGAGCCAAACATGAGAATATCCCAAATGTCCATCAACTGAGGAATGGATAAACAAAATGTGATATCTTTATCTTTATATCTATAGATAGATGTGTGTGTATATCCATATCATCTATATCTAGATAAACCTGTATCTAATGTGAATAATATTCACCCTATAAAGAAATGAAGTACTAGTATGTACTACTATTTGAACCTCAAAAACATGTGAAAAACAAAATATGTATGAATTGTTGAATGAAAAAACAATTTTCTCTATAAACTTTCACCAAAATCACAATTTAAAAAAGAAAGAAAGAAAAAAAAAACATTGTGTGAAATAAAAGAAACACTGATACATGCTACAATGTGAAGGAACCTCAAAAATATTATGTTAAATGAAAAAATAATAATTTGTCAGTTTGTCATACTGTGTTGGCTTGCATGTTGCTGTGATGCTGGAATGTGTGCTGCCAGTGTTTCAAGTACGAGGAAGATCACCCAGGGTAGACAGTTTTCAGCAGAGCTACCAGGCTAAGACAGACTTCTTGTTGTTATGTGCCATCAAGTCGGACCTGACACATAACGACCCCTCCTTGGGTTTCCAAGGCGGTATCACTATGGAAGTAGATTGCCCAACCTTCCTTCCAAGGAGTGGCTGGTGGGTTTGAACAGCCAGCCTTCTGGTTAGCAGTCAAATTCCTTAGGCACTACGCTACCAGAGCTCCTAATACAGACTAGAAAGAAAGAAAGAAAGAAGCCCAGGCAATCTACTTCTTTAAAAAAAAAAATGGCCACTGAAAATCTTATGAATAATAGTGGAATATTGTCCGATATAGTGCTGGAACATGAGCCACTCAGGTTCAAAGGCACTCAAAACACAACTGGGGAAGAATGGATGGAGTAAACTTTCAAGATCTTCATTTGCTGATGTGGCATGATTTAAAATGAGAAGAAACAGCTGCAATTATGAATTGCATCCATTAATAATTGTTGTTGCTGCTGTAGTTTTTAGGTGCTGTTGAGCTGTTTCCAACTCATAGCAACCCCATGCACAGCAGAACAAAACACCACCCAATCCCACACCAGCTCCATGATCCCTGCTATACTTGAGCCCATCGTCACAGCCACTGTGTCAATCCATCTTGTTGAAGGCCTTCCCCTCTTTCAGCGACCCTCCACCTTACCAAGAATGACATCTTTCTCCAGGGAATGGTCCCTTCTGACAACATGACCAAAATAGGTGAAATGAAGTCTGGCCATTCTCACTTCCAAGGAGCATTTTGGCTGCATTTCCTCCAGGACAGAACTGTTAGTTGTTTTAGCAGTCCATGGTACTTGCAGCATTCTTCGCCAGCACCACAACTCAAAAATATCAACTCTTCTTCGGTCTTCCTTATTCCTATTATTCCTTATTCCTATTATTAATAATTAGAATGTGGAATTACAAAATGTGAATGTAGGAAAATTGGAAGTAGTCAAAAATGAAATAAAAACCATAAAGATAGATAAGCTAAGCATTAGTGAGCTGGAAGGAACTGGTATTGGCCATTTTGAATTCACATTCATCATTAAAAATAATATTTCAAGGTCTGCCCTGAAGTACAATGCTTATATTCTCAAGGTGTATTGTTCTGTAATTTTCTTTTCTTGTGTCATTGTCTGGCTTAGTTATCAAAGTCCTGTTTGCCTTATAGAATGTGTTAGGAAGTGTTCCCTCTATTTTTGGAAGAATTTGAAAGTAATTTGTGGTAATTCTTCATTCAATGTTTAGAGGAATTACCCAGTGACATCTTCTGATCCTGTGCTTTCCTTTCTTGGGGGTTTTTGTTGTTGTTGTTTTAGATTCAATCTCTACTTTTTATAGGTCTTTTGAGATTTTATATTTCTTTTTGAGTCAGTATTAGTAACTTATTTTTGTCAATGAATTTGTTATTTCATCTAGGTTATGTAATTTTTTGGCAAACAATTGCTCAGAGTATTCTTTAATAATCCTTTTTATTTCTGTAAGTTCATCCATAATATTCCCACTAGCAGTTAAGATTTTAGTAAGTTAGGTTATTGACCTGAAATCATTCTGTTTTTAAAATGTAGGCAT
>NW_006922703.1:65872-69637 GCF_000298275.1 Orycteropus afer afer | reverse complement strand
TGGTGTCTGAAATTAAAGTGAGGGCATTGATTGGGTAAAAATGGGATCCTGAAACCTAGAATGGGAACATATGGGCAGGAAGTCAGGAAGATCAGGATATGGAGCCTGTAAATTCTGTTGAATTCCTCCCATCTGAAAGGATTACTGTAAAACCACTGTCCCCTCCACCTCAGTTTGATGGGATTAGCCCAACTGTTCCTGATAGGTCATTGCTTGAGGCAGAAGCCATGGAAGACATTGCTGAATGTTTTCAGGAACTTCCCCAACCACCCATTGTGGCTGCTAGACCTGTAAATAAAGTTAAGTCCAAGCGAGCCCCAAAAGGTGAAATACAAAGTGTGAATGAGGAGGTGGTATGCTACACCTGAAAAGACCTACTTGATTTTGCTAACATGTACAGACAGAAACCTGGAGAATATGTATGAGAATGGCTACTGAGGCTGTGGGATAATGGTGCAAGGAATGTAACATTGGATCAGTCTGAGTTTATTGATTTAGGCCCACTAAGTACAGATTCTTCATTCAGTGTTTCAGCTCAAGGAGTTAGGAGAGGATCTAATAGTTTATTTGGTTGGCTTACTGAAGCATGGATTATGCAGTGGCCTACCTTAAGTCAAGTTGAAGTACCAGACCTGCCTTGGTATAATGGAGAAGAAGGTATCCAGAGGCTTAGGGAAATTAGCCTGTTAGAATGGATTTATCATATTAGACCCCTAGGTCCGAAATGGAGAGTTCAGAAGACATGCCCTTCACCAGTACAGTGAGGAATAAATTTGTGAAGGGAACTTCACAATCCTTGAAGACTGCTGTGATTGCTATTTTATGTAAGCCAGATTTGACAGTGGGAACTGCCCTAATTGAACTAAGACACTTAGCTACAATGGGGCTGATTGGACCCTGTGGTAGTAGGAGCCAAGTGGCAGCAGTAACTCAACCATGGCAAGGTGGGCATGGTTACCATAATGGACAGCAGTGTCAGAACAGTAATCAGAATAGTCTGACTCATGTGGAATTATGGCATTGGCTACTTAGGCATGGTGTTCTTAGTAGTGAAATACAAGGCAAATGTACTAAATATTTACCTGATCTGTATAGACAGAAGAATTCTAGGTCACATGAACAGCAGCTTAGATTTAATTGCCAGAATACAGAGTCACAGCCTCTTAACCAATTCCCAGACTTGAGTCACTTTACAGACCAGCAACCTGTTCAATGAAGGAGAGGCCGGGTCCCTTTGAGGAAGGACCCCACTACATTGCCAAAAATTTATAATGTCAATCTTTCTCCCAGCCTTCCCTGAAGAGATCTGAGGCCTTTTATGAGAGTGACTGTTCATTGGAGAAAAGGAAATAATCTGAATTTTCAGGGATTACTGTACACTGGCTCTGAACTGACACTAATTCCAGGAGACTCAAAGCATCATTGTGGCCCACCAGTCAGAGTGGGGGTATATGGAGGTCAAGTTATTGACAAAGTCTTATCTCAGGTGTGTCTCACAGTGGGTCCAGTGGGTACCCAAACCTATCCTGTAGTGATCTCCCCATTTGCAGAATGCTTAATTGGAATAGATATAATAAGCAATTGGCAGAATCCCACATTGGGTCCCTGACATGTGGAGTAAGGGCTATTATGGTAGGAAAAGCCACATGGAAGCCATTAGAACTGCCTCTACCTACAGAAATAGTAAACCAAAAGCAATACAGCATCCCTGGAGCGGTTGCAGAGATTACTGCCACCATCAAAGACTTGAAGGATGCAGGAGTGGTGATTCCCACCACTTCCCCATTTAATTCACCTATTTGGCTTGTGCAAAAAACAGATGGATCTTGGAGAATGACAGTAGATTATTGTCAACTTAATCAGGTGGTGACTCCAATTGCAACTGCTGTTCCTGATGTGGTTTCATTGCTTGAGCAAATTAGTACATCTCCTGCTACTTGGTATGCAGCTATTGATCTGGCCAATGCCTTTTTCTCAATACCAATTTCAATGGACCATCAGAAGCAGTTTACCTTCAGCTGGCAAGGCCAACCATATACTTTCACAGTGCTTCCTCAGGAGTATATCAACTCCCCAGAACTATGTCATAATTTAGTCCGTGGGGATCTCGTTCCCCTTTCCCTTCCACAAGACATCACACTGGTCCATTATATTCATGACATTATGCTGATTGGACCAAGTAAGGAAGAAATATCAATGACTCTAGACTTATTGGTGAGATATATGCGTGCTAGAGGTTGGGAAATTCACCCAACAAAAATTCAGACACCTTCCACCTCAGTGAAATTTCTAGGAGTACAATGGTGTGGGGCATGTCGAGATATTCCTACTAAAATGAAGGATAAGTTATTGTATCTGGCTTCCCCCATAACTATAAAGGAGGCACAATGTCTGGTGGGCCTCTTTGGATTTTGGAGGCAACATATCCCTCATTTGGGTGTGTTGCTGTGGCCTATTTATCAAGTGACTCAGAAAGCTGCTACTTTTGAGTGGGGCTCAGAACAACAGAAGGCTCTGCAACAGGTTCAGGCTGCATGCAGGCTGCTCTGCCATTTGGGCCATATGATCCGGCTGATCCAATGGTGCTTGAAGTGTCTGTCGTAGATAGAGATGTTGTTTGGAGTCTTTGGCAGGTCCCTATTGGTGAATTGCAATGCAGACCCTTAGGATTTTGAAGCAAAGTTCTGCCATCCTCTACGGATAACTACTCTCCTTTTGAGAAACAGCTTTTGGCTTGTTACTGGGCTTTAGTAGAGACTTAACGCCTTAACCATGGGCCACCAAGTGATTATGAGGCCTGAGCTGCCCATCATGAACTGGGTGTTGTCTGACCCACAGACTCATAAAGTTAGACGTGCATATTAAATGGAAGTGGTATATCAGAGATCAGGCTTGAGCAGGTACTGAAGGCACAAGTAAGTTGTATGAGGAAGTGGCCCAAACGCCTATGGTCTCCACTCTAGTCACATTACCTTCCCTCTCCCAGTCTGAACCTATGTCCTCAGGAGGAATTCCTTCTGATCAGTTGACTGAGGAAGAGAAAACTCATGCCTGGTTCTGCGATATGCGGGCACCACTCGAAAGTGGACAGCAGCAGCACTGCAGCCCCTTTATGGAACTACCTTGAAGGACGGTGGTGAAGGGAAATCTTCCCATTGGGCAGAACTTCGAGCCATGCATATGGCTGTTCACTTTGCATGGAACAAGAAATGGCCAAAGGTGCGATTATATACAGATTCATGGGCTGTGGCTGATGGCTTGGCCAGATGGTCTGGAACTTGGAAGGCACATGATTGGAAAATTGGTGACAAGGATGTATTGGGAAGAGGTATGTGGATAGATCTCTCTGAATGGGCCAAAGGAATGAAGATATTTGTGTCCCACCTGAATGCCCACCAAAAGGTGACCTCGGCAGAGGAGGACTTTAACAATCAAGTGGATAGGATGACACGTTCAGTGGAAACCAGCCATCATTTTTTCCCCAGCTACTCCTGTCATTGCTCAATGGGCTTATGACCAAAGTGGCCATGGTGGCAGGGATGGAGGTTGTGCATGGGCCCAGCAACATGGACTCCCACTTCCAAGGCTGATTTGGTACCGCCACTGTTGAGTGCCCAGAGACCAACACTGAGTCTGCAATATGGAACCATTCCTCAGGGTGATAGGCCAGCAACCTGGTGGCAGGTTCATTACATTGGACAACTTGCATCATGGAAAGGACAGCATTTTGTTCTTACTGGAATACTTATTCTGGATATGGATTTG
>NW_006922703.1:62532-64582 GCF_000298275.1 Orycteropus afer afer | reverse complement strand
ATGGGATCAGATGTACATGTTTTGAGCAGCTAATCCATTGAAAGGGAGTTTCCCTAGGGGTGTGGCCTGCTTCCAGTATATTTATGAACATTCAGGAAAAGATACAAGCTTCTGTGGATTGGGATTCTGTTGAGCTGCCTACAACTGTCCGTGAGCAAACAATCCGCCATTCAGCCTGGACATCTTGGATTCATTGGAGTCAACAGCCAGTATACTGCCCACCAACTTGAGCTCATAGCGCCTGCAGCTGCATGAGTCCGGAAAAGCCTCCAGCTGATGTTTGATCCAAGAACTTGGGACTTGCAAGTTTCTGTAAGTGGGTGAGCCATTTTCCTACGATAAATTTCTCTTTCTCTATAAACTTTGCTGGTTTTGCTTCTCTAGAGAACCCAGTCTAACATACTATTATATATTTCCTTCTGAACATTGCTTTTGCCATATTCTATGAGTTTTGTTATGCTGTATTTCTATTTTCACTTGTCTCAAAAGTTTTCTTTTTATTTGTTTATTCCCCTTTATTTCCAGTGTTGACCCATTGGTTAATTAAGTGTGCCTTATTTAATTTTCATGTTTGTTAATTTTGGTTTTCTTTCTGTTATTGATTCCAGGCTTTGTTTCACTGTGCCCAGAGAAAGAATTTGTATTATATCCATTCCTTACATTTATTTGATTTACTCTAGTGAATGAAATACGTGAACTTTGGAATGTATATTCTGCTGTGCTGTGTTCTCTGTATGCTTGTCAGGTCTAGCTGGTTTATAGTGTTGTTCAGGTCCTCTATTTCCATATTGATCTATTATTTATATGTTCTATCCATTATTGAAAATGGTGTATCAAAATTTCCAACTATTATTGTAGAACTATCTTTCTTCCTTCAATTCTTTAAGTGTTCACGTTATATATTTGAGACTCTATTTTTTGTAAATATTTATTTATAATTGTTATATGTTCTTGATGAATTGACCCTTTTATAAATACATAATATGCTTCTTTGTCTCTTGTAACAGAATTTGACATAACGACCATTTTGTTTGCTATTAATATAGCCACCAGTTATTTTTTTTTACTATTATCCTCACAACTGGGCCAATAAGCAGCATCATGGAAAATGGAGAGAAGATTGAAGTTGTCAAGGATTTAATTTAACTTGTAACCACAATCTATGCCCATGGAAGCAGCAGTCAAGAAATCAAACGATGTATTGCATTGGGCAAATCTACTGCAAAACCCACTGCCATCCAGTCAGATCTGAATCATAGCAATCTCTCCTTGGGTTTCCAAGGCGGTATCACGATGGAAGTAGAATGCCCAACCTTCCTCCTGAAAAGTGGCTGGTGGTTTTGAACCGCCAACCTTCTGGTTAGCAGTCAAATGCCTTAGGCACTATGCCACCAGAGCTCCTACTGCAAAATAGCTCTTTAAAGTGTTTAAGAGCAAAGATGTCACCTTGAGGACAAAGTTGCACCTGACCAAAGCCAATGCCAGTAGCTTCATATGTATGTGGAAGCTGGACAATAATAAGGAAGACCAATGAAGAATTGATGCATCAGAATTGTAATGTTGGCAAAGAATATTGAATATACCACCGACTGCCAGAAGAATGAACAAATCTGTATTGAAAGAAGTAGAATTGGAATGCTCCTTAGAAGTGAGAATGACCAGACTTAATCTCACATTCTTGGGTCATGTTATCAGGTGGAAACACTCCTTGAAGAAGAATATCATGCTGGGTAAAGTAGGGGGTCAGTAAAAAAGGGGAAGACCCTCAACAAGATGGATTGAGAAAGTGGGTGCAAAGATGAGATCAAGCATAGTGATGATAGTGAGTATAGCACAGGATTAGGCAGTGTTTCTGTTGTTCTTAGAGTCACTATGAGTCAAAACCAACTCCAGAACACCTAACAACATAACATTTCCATGGAATCTCTTTATTCATTCTTCAACTTTTGACCTATTTGTGTCTTTGAATCTAAAATGAGTTTCTTATACACAGTATTTACTTGGTAATTTTGATCATTTTTCCAATCCCTGATTTTTTATTGGAGAGTTA
>NW_006922703.1:59658-61962 GCF_000298275.1 Orycteropus afer afer | reverse complement strand
CCATCTAGTTCTTCTGGTCTCATAGTTGTATACACTGCAGATTGGATGGTGTACCAGTCGCTAGGACTAATTGTTTCCATGAATTTTGTTTTCTTCATTCTTCTTTGCTCTGGACGAGCAGAGACCCATTGTTGCATCTAGATGGCAGTTTGCTAGCTTTTAAGATCCCAGTCACTACTCGCCAAAGTAGGAGGTGGAACAATGTTTTGTGCAGTATGTTATGCCAATTGAGTCGATGTGCCCCTGCAACTATGGTGCCAAGCCCGGAGGTTCATCAACTCGGTCCCCCTGGGTAGCTGGCTGTGACCAAGCAGTGACCACAAACGTTCCCCTTGTCAGCTCTACTATACACCTGGGAATTCTGATTATTCACATAAACTTATAGGACCATTGTCTGCCAACCCTCTATAAGTTCTTGTATACTCTCTCCATATCATAGACATACCTAATCGTTTAGCCTGTCCACCCATCTATACCCATGTTTGCCTTCACTGACAACGCAGTACTGTATGTGCAAAAGGGTTCATATTTGTTGTCTGTACCTCCCATATACCTCTCTAAGACTTTCTCATCCTCAATGCTACCATATTGATCACTCACGTTTGGTACATTGCCCTTCTCTTCACCCAAATCAATACTTATCTCTATCTATCTATCAGCCTTCCCTCCCCTCCCCTCCCACCGCTGGTAACAAACAAAGAAAATTTCCTTCTACCATTATTGTAAAAAGCCAAGGAAGGGTTTTCTTAGGGAAGGGAACTCACTTTGTATGTTACCAGGGATTGGAGGGAAGGGGAGAGAAAATTTCAGACTAGTTGGGGGCCACGTGCTGACTTGGGTAAGGGGAGGGATGATATGGAAAGATTCTGTGACCAGCATGATAACATTGGGGAAAGGGAGTGAAACATGCACACAAGATATAGACAACAGAGGCAAATACTAGTAGTATAAGCACATTACTGCATTGCCACTAACACCAAAGACCAGGCTACAGATAAACACATAGACAAATGAGATCAGATGGGGGTCAGCGAACAGAAATGTACGCTAGACCAATGATAGATTTAGGTGAAGATAATCTTGCATAGATACTATCATACAAAATAACCACAATCATTACAGAAGCAACAGAAGACAGAGTTGGAGTAATCCCTCAGAGACAACCAAACACCTTGGTAGAGAGAACCACCAGGCCTGCCAACACCAGGCTCAATTGGCACAACATAGTGCGCAAAAATCTTGTTCCACAACCTACTTTGGTGAGAAGTCTCTGGGGTCTTAAAAGTTTTTGAGTGCCCATCTAAGGTGCACCTAATGGTCTCCTCTCATCTAAAGTGAAGAAGAGTGAAGAAAATCAAGGGCACTTGGAAACAATTAGTCCGAGGATATGATGGACCTTGATACTAGAAGAACTAGTTGGTGCCCAGCTACCAATGCCAACCCCTCAGAAAGGGATCAAAACTGGAGATTCTGGATAGAATGGGAGGAAAAATGTGGAATAAAACTCAAAAACACAATGATGACCAGAATTACTGGTTGGATGGAGTCTGGTGGGACCCCCAAGACTATGTGGCCCTGGGATACTCTTCAAGCATGAGATAGGACTCACTCCCAAAGGCTGACCCTCAGCCCAACAGTAGAAAGACTTATATGCAGAACACCCAACTCAGGGCAATGAACCCGCCCACTCTACGGAGATACACCCCTGGAGCAGTTGGCCATGGGGCAACAAAGGGTCAGGAAAAGCTGGACAGGCAGGAGTAGTTAAGAAGGGCACGGGGGTGGGGTCACAGGGAGGGAGTGGAGGAGAGTGGGCTAGTTTGGGAATGGTAATTGGGGTGTGAAACCAAATGTACATGAACTGTTGAATGTAAAACAAATTCTGCTCTGTAATTTTGCACCCAAAGTGCAATAAAAAAAAGAAAAAGAAAAAGAAGAGTGTTAATGTTATGTTAATGCATAATGAATTGATATTAATTGAGCTTCAATCGCATACAAAAATCTCTGCTCTTATACATTTCAGGCTCTCCTTTATATGTTTTTGTCACAAGTTACATCTTTTTTCATTGTTTGGCCAGTAAATAGATTTATACTTATATTCATACATTTGCCTTTTAAATCACATGAGAAATTAAAATATGACTTACAAACAAAATCTACAATGATACTGCCTTTTATATTTACCTGGAGGAGCTTGCAGGACATTATGCTGAGTAAAATAAGTCAATCGCAGAAGGACAAATACTGTATGAGCCCATTACTGTAAAAAGACAAAGAAGGGTTTGCTTGAGAAAGGGAACTCAC
>NW_006922703.1:56622-59283 GCF_000298275.1 Orycteropus afer afer | reverse complement strand
CTGTGGGAGAGAGATCCAATGGATCTACCGATTCAGGACCATAGTACTGGGGGACACCAAACTCAATTGGCACAACAAAATGCATAAAAATCTTGTTCCTCATCCTACATTGGTGAGTGAGTAGTGACTGGGGTCTTAAAAGCTTTCAAGTGACCATCTAAGATACAGCTCATGGTCTCCTATCGTTGGAAGTGAAGAAGAGTGCCCCCCCCCCAAAAAAAAAAACCAAGAGCATTTGGAAGCAATCAGCCCTAGGACATGATGGCTCTCGAGACCAGAACTAGATGGTGCCCAGTTATCAATGCCAACCACACAGGAAAGGATCAAATCTGGAGATCCTGAATAGAGTGGGAGGAAAAACGTGGCACAAAATCAAAAACCTCAATAATGACCAGAATTACTGCTTGGATGGAGTCTGGTGAGACCCCCCAGTACTATGGCCCTGGAATACATTCTGGATCTGGAATAAAACTCACTCCCAGGGGCTGGCTTTTAGCCCAATAGTGAACAAGATGTACACGCAGACCACTCAACCCAGGGTGACGCACCCACGTACTCTATGGAAATGCATCCCTTGGAGCAATCGACCAAGGGGCATCAGAGGTGCAAATAAATAAATAAATAAATAAATAAATAAATAGGTAGAAATGAATGTTATACACTATTACAAATGTCCTAAATGGTATTGAATTGTACATTCCAAAATGGTTAATTTTATGGCATGTGAATTTCATTTTAATAAAAATAAGTTAACCTAAAAAAAAGAAAAGAAAAGAAAAGCTACCCTTTTCTGGGTTGACTCCCCACACCACATCTGATAACATCACCTCAGATGACCTCGCTCCAGTCCTAGAGTTCATCAGCAGATTCAAATGGCTTCATTCTAGCCCAAGAGTTTGTCACTGGTAATAAATTCATCTCAGATGACTTTCTCACAGCCCACAAGGTTCCCATGGGAGATTACATCACTATGGACACTCTCAGAATTTCTTACTCCAGTCACCTTGTACTTGGGTAACAGGCTGCACATTTCCTAGGTCAACCTGTCCTGCATTCAGTGAATAGTCTCATTATCCATACTCCCTACAGCAGACCCAACTGAGATGCAATGATGCCAACCTGAGTCCTCTACACTTTACTTAATCCTGTGGCTCCTATCATTGCATAGCTGTTTTCTTGGTTGTCTCCCACTAAATTGGGTGTGTGCCTATAAAATGGGTTTCAATCACTGGTCACAATGATAGTAAGAATATTTCTAATAGTTACTGTACTTAAACTTACTCTTGAATAGTTGGATAACTCTGTTTTTCACTTTTAACAGCCACTCCTTGAAAGGAAGGTTGGGCAATCTACTTCCATAGTGATACCACCTTGGAAACCCAAGGAGGGGTCACTATGAGCTGGGGCTGACTTGACGGTATATAACAACAACAATAACAAGGCATTTGACTGCTAACCAGGAGACTGGTGGTTCAAACCCACCAGCCACTCCTCAGAAGGAAGGTTGGGCAATCTACTTCCATAGTGATACCACCTTGGAAACCCAAGGAGAGGTTGCTACAAGCCGGATCTCACTCCATGGCAGTGTGCTGCGTTGCACTGTGTTGCAATACACAAGTGACCAGAGCCTTACATGGAGATTAATGATGCTGAGGCATCACAGGGTTGGTTGCATTATGGCCAAGTTGAGGCCTACATAGTTTGCTCCTGTAGCATCAATTAATTCTTTCTAGTTGCTCTTTTTCCAAGTTCCTAACATGGCTGTTCTCATCTTGTCAACCCAGTCTCTCAATGGTGGTGGTAACTCTTTGACCCTTCAGGCCATGCCCCACATGGTTTTCCAAGATAAAATTTCTCCCTTTACACACAAATGCATTAGAAACTTCTAGATAAACAAATAAAACTTCACAACCCAAGACCCCATCCTATTTTCCCATACATAAGCTCTATCCTACAGTAGTTATCTTGTCCCTAGGTGCAACACTGTGTGTGGCCATGCATTGAGGCATGCTGAGTTTTCCTCTGTGGGACTTGTGAGTACTAAGTTCTATTTATTTTCAGGCATCTCTGCACCAGTCTCCCTTTCTTGTGCTGCACCTGACAGACCATCCAAAGCAATCCTTTGGGTCAAAATTTAACACACAACAGCACTAGGAAAGTAAGATAGAATATGTTCCTAGAGGCTGATGGTGCTTCCCTTATAAAGGCCTAAAATGTGGAAAGGGCTTTTGAATTGGGAAGTCAGTAGAAGCTGGAGGAATTCTGATGTTCTTGACAGTAAGGCCCTAGATTGCCTTGAGGAGACTGATAGGAGAATTATGGATATTAAGGACAATTCTGACAAGGGATCAGAAAGAATTGAGAACTGTGTTGAAATCTTCTTCTGCCATGAACAGTGTTGATAGAAATGTGGACTTAAATGTGCTTGGTTCTAGTGAGATTCTGAAAGGAAATTATGAACATGTTATTGGACATTGAAAGATGAGTGATCTTTCTTATAAAGTGGCAAAGGACGTTTGAACATGTCTTGTGGAAAGTAAAACTTGTGACAAACTTCTATCTTTAACTGACAATATTTCTTTTTTTAAATTTTTTATTGTGATTTGGGTGAAGATTTACAGAGCAAATTCACTTTCCATACAGCAGTTCACTTATACTTTG
>NW_006922703.1:53252-54942 GCF_000298275.1 Orycteropus afer afer | reverse complement strand
ATTCATGTCTCCTGCTCATTTTTTAATTGGATTGTTTTAACTGACAATATTTCTAAATAAAATCTTAAAAACACAGCATGGCTTTTCCTTGACAATGTGGGAGGAAAGAGAGAGACTTAAAAATGAGCTGAGCAAAATGGAACCAGAACTTAAGTATTTGGAAAATTCTGTTTTACAAATTAAAAAAGCATGTCCCGGAACTTTAACCAGGGGCATAGCTACACAATACTTTGCTAAAGGACTTAGACTTGTGATTGGTGAATCTAATCCACCACTGCAGCAGAAATCTTGGCAAGTTAGATTGAATGGAAGAGAGAGAGGATGAAGATAAAGGAAAACTATCTGCCTTCTGGAATTGTACAGGCAGGAAATGCATCAATGGAGTTGTTGTCCTCCAAGAAAAAGAATGCACCATTTCAAGAGCAGTTCACAGATCTGCAGAATACCAGAAGGAGCAAGAGTGAAGAACCATCTCCTAGATTTCAAAGGGTGGAGCCACAAACCCTTAGTTTTCAAAGAACTTGGTCACCACAACCACCTTGGTTCCAGAAGGTGGGAATGCTGTTCAGGTAAGCCACAAGAATGAGGACAACTCCCAAAGTTGAGGCGGTAGTGTTGCCTTGACAACAGACCAGTACAATGAGGTCACCACCAAATGTTTAGGGGTCATGGCTACCATTTCAGTGGGTGAGGAGAATGGAACCACCTCAGACCAAAGGGGTGGGGGCACTACTCAGGTGGATCAGATGAATAGCATTTCCCAAAGCTGAGGGAATGAGGTTGCTGTCCCAAAAGGACTGGAAGATGGAACCTTCACCCAGAGTTCAGAGACTGTGGCCAATTCTGAGTCCAGAGGTGAAGTCATTGCTCAGATGGTCCCAGAGGATTATTTTCAAGCCTTAAGAACTAGTGAAATTTGCTCTGCTGGGTTTTCAACTTGCTCCTTATCCACGACTTCTTTGCCTCCAATTTCTCCCAATTAGAATGTAAATGTCTACTCTGTGTCTGTTCCACTATTGTACTGTGGAAGTAGATAACTTGTATTGTAGGTTTCACAGGTCCACAAATGGAAAGAAAAGTTGCCCCAGGATGGAACATACACAGAGTCTCACTCACACTTGATGTTTATTGAAGTGTCCCCCAATATATGTGTTGAAACCCTAACCACTATACCTGTGGATATAATCCTGTTTGGAAATATGGTTCTTTTCTACATTAATGAGACTGCATAATTGATTGATACAAATGACTGTGTAATCCCTTCTTAGTTCTAAAAGAATAGATGAGACAGAGAGACACATATGCACATAAGGGAAGATAGATGCCACATGAGACTTGCCAAGGAAATAAGGAAGACCCGAGGTACTGACAAGGAAAGAATTGACATGGTGAAGATTCTGATTTGGATCTAGATGACAGCTTGCTAGCTTTTAAGATCCCAGTCGCTACTCACCAAAGTAGGAGGTGGAACAATGTTTTATATAGGATTTATGCCAATTGAGCTTGATGTCCCCTGTGACTACGGTCCCAAGCCCTCAGGATCAACTGCTCCGTCGCTCTAGGTAGCTGGCTGTGACCAAGCAGTAACCACAACCTAGCCCCTTGTCAGCTGTACTATATACCTGGGGATTCTGATCATTCACATAAACTTATAGGACCATTGTCTGCCAACCCTATATATGATCTTGGA
>NW_006922703.1:22798-23869 GCF_000298275.1 Orycteropus afer afer | reverse complement strand
TGCAGATCAGTGAGTAAGCACAAGCCCGCCCGTGCTTACCTCACTCCCGGGGACTAAGCACACGCCCGCCCGTGCTTACCCCGCTCCCCGCGAGAAATGTAAGAGTGATTAATAGGCGAATAGGAAGAGGCATAGGGAAAAAACTTACCTCAGCAGGTTGGATATATATATTTTTTTATTGTTACTAAGGAATGGGCTGAATATAGTGGACGTTGATGGAGTTGAGACAAAGGTGCTAATCCAGCACTATAGGATGTTAGGTTGACCAGTGGAAACTGCTGCTAGTCCCCCAACATGAAGGAAGCCTAAACAAGTCCATTCTATTCACTCCAGTTGGGAGGAATTTAATGGTAAGTCCCACCTGGGACCAGTTGAAGCAGTGGCCTAGCTAGTTGATGAAGATAGGGACTGACAAGGGGGCCAGGGTCTTTTAGACTAGCCCCTAGCAGGATACTTGAGGACACATGCATATGTGTGGGTAAAATGGCCTGGGATAAGGAAGAGTACTTCTTGGGGCATCTGGACAGAGAAGCCTAATGTACTGTTATCAAAAAACCTGTCAGTGAAATCTTGAAGGGGCCTAAGGTTAGACTGGGATATGGGGATGTAACAGTTGATGGGACTAAGGTGAAAGTTTGCATGAGAATTAGATTTAAACAACTGTCGTATGAAGTGGTTGCATCTCCCTTACCTGAATGTATTATTGGTATGGACATTATGTTTAACTGGAGAACACTTCCAATACCTCATATTGTAAAACTGTAGGCATGTAAGTCTGCCCTTAGACTTGATTGGATGTGCTAAATGAGAACTATTAGAATTGCTCAAACCTGCTCAGGTTGTTAACTTGAAACACTATAAGATACCTGGTGGACAAAAGGAAATAACTGCTTTGATTAAAGACATGCTAAATCCTGGAGTATTGGTGCCAACAAATTCTCTGTATAACAGCCCTGTATGGCCCATGAAAAAGGCAGAGGGCTCATGGAGCTTGACAGTAGACTGTTGTTGTTGTTGTTGTTGTTATGTGCCATCGAGTCAAACCTGACTCATAGCGACCCCTCCTTGGGT
>NW_006922703.1:19445-22366 GCF_000298275.1 Orycteropus afer afer | reverse complement strand
CAAACACAGAAGAACAAGCTAGGGCAAATTTGAAAACAGTGGTGACCCACAAGACCAACAGAGGCTAGTTAATAAATCTTACAAAATTCAGGGCCCTGCCCAAACAGTAAAATTCTTGAGAATAACTTTGGGAGGAGCCACCTGTGACATTTCACAGACAACCAAGAATAAGTTGCTGTCACTAGGATAGTGCCTAAAGCACTTGACTGCTAACCAGAAAGCTAGCAGTTCAAACCTACCAGCCACTCCTCAGAAAGAAGGTTGGGCAATCTACTTCCGTAGTATACTGCCTCGGAAACCCAAGGAGGGGTCGCTATGAGTCGGGTCCGGCTCGAGGGCACCTAACAACAACAACAACAACCTACCTCCAAGACTAAGCAGGAAGCCCAATGTTTATTTGGTCTATTTGGATTTGGAAGAACACATATTCCACATCTGGGAATATTGCTGGCTCCCATCCACAAAACTACTTGGAAGAAAACTGGTTGAATGGGAGCCCGAGCAACAGCAGGCTATGTCTGAATTACAGAAAGTGGTTTCACTCTCCTTGTCTTTAGGTCCTTATGATCCACATTCACACATGGTTTTGGAGGTGTATGCTACACATGCTTATGCAGCCTGGAGCTTATGGCAAAAACCTGAGAACGCCTCCCTATGGCAACCATTGGGATTCTAGACTAGAAAGTTTCCAGATGCTGCAGCATGATACACATCATTTGAAAGGCAATTATAAGCCTGCAATTGGACATTGATTGAGACTCCCTCAATGACAGAGGACATAAAATCACCATGAGACATGAGAAATACCCATGATGTCTTGGGAGATGTCAAAGAAATATTTTAATAAGGAAGGCAGTCCCCCAAATAGTTCCATAATAAAATGGAAATGATGCATACAAGAACAAGCTACTGGAGGAATGGAGGGAGGCACCAACTGTATCCATGGGCAGATAGCTTCTTTTCCCATAGGTCCTACCCTGGGACCTTCTGAGAAATTGCCAGCAACCATTGCCACATGGGCAACTTTCTACTGACCATCAGAAGGCTGCTTGGTTCACAGATGGCTGTCCCAGGATATATGGGTAACAACTGATGTGGAAAGCTGCTGCATTAAGACCAGCAGGTGGAAAAACCCCAATTGAAGAAGGCAAGAATGAGTCAGCTCAGTGGGCTAACTTGTTCATGCTGTCTTCCTAGCTGTCATGGAAGAACTGGGCAATGGTAAGAGCCCAAATGTTTGGATTTTTACTGATTTATGGACAGTGGCCAATGGCCTGGCTATATGATCTGGCAAATAGACAATGGAAAATTGGGCTATTAACAGGGCTCCCGTGTGGGACATGGGCCTGTAGAAAGCACTCTGGGAATAGAGGTGCATTAGAGTAAGCCATGCCAATACCCATCAGAAGAATCCCTTTCCTGGATTAAAAGGTGACTGGAATCAGTAAGTGAATATGTTGGTAAGCTCCCTTGGGGTGGCCAATTGGGTCCATGAAACGAGTGGAAATGAGAATGCTGCAGCAATGCAGAGGCAGGCTGAACCTAGACACATCCCTCTTGCACCCTCTGAGGCACAAAATGCCAATAAGGACTACTCTGTCTGTCAGCAAGAATGACAGAGGTTAGAGATAGCTATGGGTTCTATTTCCTGGGATGAAAGCCCTGCACATAGGTGCCAAGTTGATTATATAGGACCATTGATGACAATGGCTCCAGGAGGCTAAAAATGGGTTGTCACAGGAATAGATACTTATTCTGGACTGGGCTTTGCTTATCCCATGACAGATGTAAATGCCAAAAACACCATTAAAGGATTGGAACAAAAGATCCTGTACCCAATTTGACGCACCAAGTTATATTTCCTCAGATCAAGGAACACACTTTACAGGCCATAGGGGGAAGTGATGGGCCAAGAAACATCACATTAAGTGGACATACCACGTTGCATACTATCCTCAAAGTAATGGTTTGATGGAGAATTGGAATGGGCATTTGAAATATTTGTTATGTAAAATGGAGGGAGATAAAGGCATGAAAGGAGCTCTGGCAGCATAGTGCCTAAGGCACTTGACTGCTAACTAGAAGTCTGGTAGTTCAAACCCACCAGCCACTCCTCAGAAGGAAGGTTGGGCAATCTACTTCCGTAGTGATACTGCCTTAGAAACCCAAGGAGAGGTCGTTATGAGTCAGGTTAACAACAACAACAACAACAAAGGCATGAAGGGCTGTCTGGCTCATATGCCTTCATGAGTGTGTGCTTACACTCAGCATGATGAGGGAAAAAGAAAGATCACCACTGGATAGATTCCTACCTTTTTCTGGGGAATCTGGAGAAGTGGGGATGGGGGAGGACACTGGTACTACTGTACGATTCTTCCCCACATCACCTTAAATTGATTTTTTCCTCTAGAAACTGTGGTCCCTGGACCCATGATGCAGCTGCAGGTGCCAGAAGTGAGGGCTATCCCTAAGCAAGAGAATGTAACTATACCCCTGAACCTGTACCCCAGAATCCCAAGGACCTCATGGATGGATTGTACCTTCCTCCCATCTGACTAAATTGTGTTTGATGGTGAATACTACTGTATTGCCCAGTGGTCGAGATAGCACACTAGTGTTGTACCTGTGTAACTTTACCTAACATGAATTGAAGTGCACTCAGGGGGAAGCACTTGCTAAACTGGTCTTGCTAACAGCAATCTGGACTGGTCCAGCAGCTGAACCCGACGTCCCTTCTCAAGGTGGGAATGTTTGGGTAAAAATAAATGACAAATGTAAGGAAGGAGAAATAATAGCTGAAGGTAAAGGAATGAATGAATGAGTTATGTAGCAGGGAAAATCTAACATTATGCCGATACCTAAAGAAAGACTCAGAGCAAGGAAATAATCTCTCAGTTAAATTTTATCAGAAAAGGTGATTA
>NW_006922703.1:16597-18381 GCF_000298275.1 Orycteropus afer afer | reverse complement strand
TGTCAGCTACTCTGACAGCATCAACAGCCTGAATATTTCCAAGTGGTGTTGGGACCTGACAATTGACCCAAAGATCAGCTTTGGTTGCAAAGGGCTGCATGGATGACTGCACTGGTGGCCAATGACTAGGAAGGGAAACAGCAAGGAGGGAGACAACCTGAACTGTGGACTTTTGGCTGTCTGGAGGGTGCACCCATTTTGATTGTTTACAAGTGGTGTCCTTTTTGGATATTTAAAGTGACAGATTCTCATTCAGATACCAGGGACCTAAGGATAGGCTCCACTTGCCAAGGGTGGCAGGGACATATGGGAGGCTGACAATGGGAAGGGAGAAAGGTGGTGAGTGCATAAATGCTGCCAACTAGTGAATAGAGGAGCACATTACCCTGTTTATGTAGATAACACCCTAACAAAACAAAGAAAACAAAAATCATGGGCAAGTCACTCCAACATACAATCACCAATTAAATATAAACACAAAAACGTTATAATGTCTCATGGACAACAGACCATCACACTCTGCACAAAGAAGAAAGATAAAGCAGAAGAAACAAGGGACCAGGATACAGACCCAGAACACATTGCTGAGGAAGAAGTAGCATTGGAATTCCCTGATAAGGAATTCAAAAGAATTATATTTAGGTACCTTCAATAAACTGAGAGACAAATTGAGGAAAACACCAACAAATTTGAGGAAAACATGGACAAAACCCTAGAAGAATTTCAAAAGACAATACAAGAACAAAATGACAAAATAAATGAAAAATTACAAATGATACAAAATCTACAGAAATCCAGAAGATTAATGCTAAATTTTCAGAAATAGATAACACATTGAATGGGCAAAGGAGTAGAACTGAATCAATATGAGACTGAATTAGTGAGATTGAAGACAAATACTTGAATACTTCTTTGGAAAGGAATCAATCAGAAAAAAAGATTTAAAAAAGAAAGAAAGAAAGAAAGCCTAAGGATCATGTGGGATACCACAAAAAGGAATAGATTATGTGTTAATTGGAATGGGAAGAGACAAATAAAACCACAGAAAAAATCGTCACAGATCTGTTGGAAAAGACATTCCCTGGTATGGTGAAAGATGAGAATATGTTTATTTGAGAAGCCCATGAACCCCAAACAGGATAGACCCCCAAAAGAAATTCATCAACACATACAATCAAACTCACCAAAACCAAAGACAAAGAAAGAATCCTGAAAGCAGCAGGAAAAAAACAAAAGTTACCTATAAGGGGCAACCAATAAGACTAAGTTCTGAAACTAGAGAGAGAGAAACCATGCAGGCAAGTAGACAATGGGATGGATTATATAAAATACTGAAAGAAAAAAAATTAGAAACAAGGATTATATACCCAGCAAAGTGTCCCTCAATATGATGGTGAAATTAGGACATTTCAAGATAAGCAGAAATTAAGGGAATTTGTTAAAACCAGACCAACCTTACAAGAGAACCTAAAGGGAGTCCTTTGGACAGAGAACCAACAACAGCAAATAATAACTGACTATTAATACACATGATGACATAACCCAGAAATCAACCCAGTTATGGAAGAATCCAAAAAAAATAAGCCTACAAGATTGTAAACAGGGAGCCAGAGACATCAATTGACAATGAGGACAACTACAAACCAAAAAGAGGGGAAAAATTGTGTAGTTACAGAACTTCTAAATGATAGGGATGTCAAGACAACTGCAAGATAGAATGGATTGCTGTGAACTTGGCAAGAAAATTATAAATCACAGGGTAACCTCAAAGAAAAATGATAAAC
>NW_006922703.1:14934-15644 GCF_000298275.1 Orycteropus afer afer | reverse complement strand
TCCCAGTGTCCATCCCTCCATACTCTCCTGCCCCCTGAGCTGTCTCCCTGTGCATAAGCAGCCCTTCCTTCTCCCATGATTGTTCTCTCCAGGGCGTGTGTCTACTTGAGGTAAATGTTTAACTCACATGCCTGACCTTTGTTTGGCTGGAAACCACAGGTGTGGGTTCAATTCCAGACCTGAAGGGCAGCTACAGGCCATAGTCTCAGTGGTTCCACCAGGCTCTATTGCACCAGCAAACCTGGTCCCCACCTTCTTTTTTTTTCCTTCAAATGATTCTGAGTTTTGTTCCACATTGTTCTCCCTCTGTATCCAAGATCTCCTACATAGATCCCCTTCTAAGTGGATGACAGTGGTAGCCGGGCACCATCTGGTTCTTCTGGTCTCATAGTTGTATAGGTTGCAGATCGGATGGTGTACCAGTTGCTAGGACTAATTGTTTCCATTAATTTTGGTTTTCTTCTTTTTTCTTTGCTCTTGATGAGGAGAGACCCCTCGTTGCATCTAGATGGCAGCTCGCTAGCTTTTAAGATCCCAGTCGCTACTCGCCAAATTAGGAGGTGGAACAATGTTTTGTATAGTATGTTATGCCAATTAAGCTTGATGTCCCTTGCGACTATGGTCCTAAGCCCGCAGGTTCAACTACTTGGTCCCTCTGGGTAGCTGGCTGTGACCAAGCAGTGACCACAACCTTGCCCCTTGTCAGCTCT
>NW_006922703.1:11308-13379 GCF_000298275.1 Orycteropus afer afer | reverse complement strand
ATGGAAGAAAACTTTTTTTTTTGTTGGCTACCAGTGGTGGGAGGGGAGGGGAGAGAACAATGCAAAAAAAAAAAAATGCATCGACCCATGTCACTTTAATTTTGTGTATTTCACTGTACATAAATTATATTTCAATAAAATGTATTTTTTTAAGTAAGAAATTATTCAAGGACCACTTCATGTGTTTGTACTTATGTAAATAAGATTGGTACTGAACTATAACAGTAATGGGAGTAGAAGGCCATGAGATAGGGAAGGTTTATTCTGTGTGGGAGATCTGCTTTTCTAATGACACAACCAAGGTGACCTGAATTTTCCTGGTCTAATCTCATTATTTTGGTAAGATTTGGAATTTATTTATTGTGATTTTGTTGAAAGTTTACATATCAAATTGGATTTCCATTCAACAAGTCATACATATTTTGTTTTGTGACATTCATGGCAATCTCCACAGTACAACAGCACTCTTCCCAATTTGCAAGACCAAGACATAAGACCAATATGGATTGAGTGACAAAAATAGTTGATTTTTGTAATTTTTTTTATCTAGTTACAATGGTTTCAGAATTACTTCCTGATGATGATTCCTGAAACATTTATTTTGTTATGAATATTAACACTTGACAATGAAACTAGAGAGAGAAAAATGTCTGCATACCTTCCCCCCATCCTCCAAAGAT
Organism: Orycteropus afer afer; assembly: GCF_000298275.1. NCBI lineage: Eukaryota > Metazoa > Chordata > Mammalia > Tubulidentata > Orycteropodidae > Orycteropus > Orycteropus afer. Next base: position 12,699 of record NW_006922703.1, on the reverse strand, counting down.
AACATAAAATAACACATCCAGCATCAAATAACACAAGTAAATTATACACTACAGAAATGTACTTCCCTGCAGAACTGTCTTTTACAATCTCTTCACAAACAAGTTTATGAAATTATGAACAGGGCCTGTGATTCTACCTTTTATTTACGTATCTTACCACTAACATATAGCATGGCACATAATAGGAGTTTTCTGGGGCTATTTTCTAACAATATGAGCTCTCTGGATTATTTTCAACCTATTACCCATCCACTTGTTCTGAATACTGCCTTACAAGAGATTAAACCCTGTCCCAACTTCCCTGCTAATATCTTAGAGACCAAAAAGACACTGCTAAAGGAAGGATGCTTTCCATTTCTCTTTCTCTCTCATTCAGAGACAATGACCTGTTGTATCTCAATAGGCTGAAATCCAGGGACAGCAGATGGGGTGGTAAAAAAAGTGTTAGGCAGTTCACCAGGACTGATGGAACCAGAGTCACTTTTCACTGAGCCTCCACTGTTCTCATACTGGGAGATTTTCTTCTTGACCATCTTTCTCTCCTTGGCTCTGCGATTCTGAAACCAAATTTTCACCTGAAACACAATATGGTTTGGATTTCATGTGGTAAGATACCTGAGACAGTTGACATAGTTATTGCTGATATTGTGTAGGGATATTTACAAAAGTCCTCTTGCATGTATTATTTCATTGGAACCTCATAAAGGCGGGAAGGAAGAGACCAAAATGGATGTCAGAAGAGATTCTGAATCTTGCTTTTGAACAGAGAGTAGCTAAAGTGAATAGAAGAAATCATGATATAAAAGAGTCGAACAGAAGATTTCAAAACAGAAGCTTGAGAAGGCAAAGTAACATACTATAGTGAAATATGCAAAGGCCTCCAAACCAAAAACTAAACTCACTGCCATTGAGTTGATTCTGACTCATAGTTACCCCCATTGGACTTCTGAGGTTGTAAATCTTTATAGAAGTAGATTGCACAGTCTTCCTTCTGTGGAGTGGCTGGTGGATTTGAACCACTAACCTTCTAGTTAGTGGTCAAATGCCTTAGGCACTATGTCACCAGAGCTCCTTTGCAAAAGCCTAGAGTTGAAATATCAAGGGGGAAGAATACATTTGACATTTCTCAAGCTGAAAGAACTGAAGAAAAATTCAAACCTTGAGTTGCAATATTGAAGGACTGTATAGGCATAATATTGAATAATGCATGAAGCATCAAAATAAGATGGAAGGAATACAGAGTTATTGTACCAAAGAGAACTCAACCATTTCATGATCCAGAACTGATGGTATTGAGGGAAGCAGGCCAAGCTACACTGAAAGAATTGGGGAAAAACAAGTTCCAGGAATTCACAGAATACCCATTGAGATGTTTCAACAAATGAATGCAG
>NW_006922703.1:0-10187 GCF_000298275.1 Orycteropus afer afer | reverse complement strand
GATTCGACGGCACATAAAACAACACAACACAACATATGCATGTGAGAGCTGGAGAATGAATAAGGAAGACTGAAGAAGAATTGATGCATTTGAATTGTGGTGTTGGCAAAGAATATTGATTGTTACCATAGACTGCTAGAAGAATGAACAAATCTATCTTAGAAGAAGTATAGCTAGAAAGCTTCTTAGAAGTGAGAATGGCCAGACTTCAAGGCTCATATTTTGGTCATGCTGTCAGAAGGTACTAGTCCCTGGATAAGGCTATCATGCTCCTTAAGAGGGGAAGACCCTTAACCAGATGGATAGGCACAGTGGTACAACAATAGACTCAAGCATGTCAACAATTGTGAGGATGGCATAGGACTAGTCAGTGTTTCATTCTGTTGTACAGGGTCACTATGAATCAAAACTCACTCAACAGCACCTAACAGCAACAACACAATGACCTTGTGAAGTATACCAATTAAACAGATTTTTTAAAAAGCCAAAGCTCAGAGAGGTCAAGTATCTTGCATGTAATGAAATTGAGATCAAGCCCAGGGCTTCAAACTCTTTATGTTACACCTCACACAATATCTCTGATACACTGGTAGAAAGAAATAATAATAGAGGGACAAATGCTGAAGAGTGGTGATGAGATAAGAATGGAGGGATTTAAATTGCAAAGGTGATAATGATTAGTTTTGGAAAAGAACTTCCTAATTGTAAGGTTAATGAAAAGTAGAACTGGGCGAGAAAGAGTGATGAATTATTTATCTCTTGCTGGAGATAAAGATCAAAGTGACACCAATGCACACTTACATATTGTTGAACTGCAACCTGCTTGGGATGAGGCAATGCATTGATGAACCTTAAACTCTAAAATTCCATGATTCCTGATTTAGTCTTAGACTTAAGTTAAAAACATTAGGAAGTTATGTAACATCAAAGTCTGGATGAAAGGAAACCATTGATCCTTGCTACAATTTAATATGCATTGAGTACCCACAATTAGCTCAATCTGAGACAGGCATCATATGATTATATACACGGTAGAAATTTAAATTTCCTACACTGAATGAAAGGAGTTCTGGTGGCTCAAAGTTTAAAGGACTCAGGTGTTAACTGAAAAATCAGTGGTTCAAATCAACCAGTCGCTCCATGGGAGAAAGATGAGACAATTTGCTTCCCTAAAGAGTCTGTAAATCTTTTGGTAAAATTTGGAACAAGGTGCCCATTACATTCAATTGCTAACAAACCCACCAACCAATGAGACAAAGGTGGGAGGTCCAGTAGGGTGAATGTGGGATTTAGAAAAACTTGGAGAGTGTCTCCTTTGTTTTGCTTACAATCACTTCTACTTACATTTCCCTAAAACTTCAGCTTATTTAAATGAATATATAGGACATATTAGATTTGTTTCTGGTGTACCTGTCTCTCAGAAAGGCCCAAGTTGACTGCCAGCTCTGATTTCCTTCTGATGGTGATGTATCTATTGCAGTGGAATTCTTTCTCCAGCTCCAGCCTTTGATGATCTGTGTAAACAACACGATACTTTTCTTTTGTCCTGGTTTTACCTATTAGGTAGAAAGTAATGTATTTAATTGTATCCTGCTTCTTCTGAGATTGTTTTCATTGAAGGAATCATGGCCACTCTTCCTATCCTCATCTCTTATTTTAAAACATAAGTACATTTTTTTAGTCAAACATGTCATATTTCTTCATTAAATAATTTCTCACATGTGTCTCTAATATATATTTATAAACATGAAACTAACAGCACTCTCTCTCTCTCTCTCTCTCTCTCTCTCTATATATATATATATATATATATATTACAGTTCTACTGTAAAATTCTACTGTTACATCAAAGTATTTTAAAGCAAGCACTTAACTCATGGTTTTAACTCCCTTCTCACTCATATCAGAGCAGTATTAGCAGTAGTTACAACACCCATTATACATACACTTTTCTTTACATTTTATGCAGTCTGTTCATTCATACTGTTTCCTATTAAAGTTCTTATGTACCCTTTTGAATGATGACCATGTCTTATCCTCATTTTACAGATAAGGAACCTGAGACTCAGTGTAGGTAACTGACTTTGTGTTAGTAAGGTGAGGAGTGGGGACTTTTTGACTCCCCATACAGCATGGTAAAAATCATCCATAATTTAAACATGATGGAAGGCATAAGAATGGCCCAAGTGTGGCAAACAATTCTGTAATTTTGGCATCAATTGTTACATATACATCCCAGAGATAATTAGGTTAAACTAGTGATTGAAAAAGGAAACATATGTTAGCAGATTCTGTTAGCATAGCCCCTATTACCTATTAGAAAAAAAATAGCTTAATTTTTGGTGTGAGAGTCTTAAATAAATTTTTATTCTCAAAAGAATAGTGAATAGGGGAAAGAGGGAGTGTTGATTTAAGCAAAATAATGCGAGTATTCCATGACGTTTGAAAGAATATCCAAACATTTGTTTTGTGTTACAACATTTAACTAATTTCTCATGCCCTTCTTCAAAAAGAGTCTTATTCTTCCTTTCAAAATTTCTGAAGGCAGTTAGGAAGTGTCCTTTTCTCTTAAATTCCTCTAACCTCCTCCAGGCTCTTCCTTCTATTTTCTATGGCTTTTGGTAAACTTCTTCTGATCTTCTTTGGTTGTTTTTGATGTGAGGTTTTTTTGGGGGATGAACTGTAAGACAAAGCTTTCTTTAAAGTAGTTCCCTAAACTCCATTGAGGTGTTAAGATGCAGCACAAGCCTAACAAAGGAGCTACAGAGCATCAGATCCCAGAACTCTCTTTATATTCAGGAACACCAGCCAGTTGGTCTGGAATTTACAAGCCCTAAACAAATGTCAGACACCCTTTTATCTCCAGGAAAGAAAGAAAAGAGACATAAATTTAGAAACAAATTCTAGATGAGCGCTATATCTTAGCTTTGAACTGAATGGCTTAGTATACTAATGAACTAAACAAACTTTTTACCCTGAAAATGGAAAATGATGAGTCCCAGTCAATTAACCTGCCTCAAAGCCTCAAACTTTGAGCTAATTTTCTGAATCCAAATTGAAATTCAGGAAACCAGTAATCTGGCTTTTGGTATGGTATAAAGACAGATTTATATTTGGGGTCAAATAAGAACTTTGAGGTTTAATTTATTTCCAGAACCCCAAATCTTGGGATTAAACTGTATCTTTGAAGAGATGTTTCCTAACACCTTTCCTAAATCCAAATTGAGTGTTTAAATTCTGACTTTAGGGAGAGATTAAAATTCAATTTTTGTGTGTCTGTGTTTCCTTCTCTTTGATAATCAGTAAATATAACTAGACTTGAAGAACTCTGAAAAGGCTGTGGTCCTTACCCAGCCCCACTGGTCATAAATTTCCCTCTTGCAGTTTCTTCTGAGGATAATAAAGTCAAGACCAGGCCTCTTTATTTGCCATGAAAATCCTCACTCTTTCCTGCAATATAATCTCTGAAGATAGGAGGGTTGAGGAAGAGCCCGGCTGCATATCAAAGCCATGCAAAGTGTTGAAAAGGGTCTTTTGCCTCATTCTGACAGATAAGGTGTCAAACTCCAAGACGATATAGCTCAGTCAAAAATATTGTCTGTATAATTTACAAAGAGAAATGAATTTGCATTTCCTGGTGCTCTTCTTCTGGCCCTCCCATGAACTATCTCTACCCTCCCTTCCTCCTTATTGCCTCATCTGCTTAAATGATGAGACCTATTTTATGGGGTTTGGAGATTTATTGGCAAATATAATGTTCATATTGCTATCCCCAAGCATCACTTTTATTGTTTAAGCTATTCTCTTCGAACAGAGAATATGACATTTCCAAAGGTGATAGACTTCCCTAAAACTTCAACCTTTTGAAGTTACTATATGGGACATATTAGATGGACTTCTGGTATACCTATCTCTCAGAAAGCCTCGTCCACTATTGTGAGTTAATTCAGGAAAGTAACAAAGTGTAAGACAGATATATTAAAGGGCTTTTCCCACCCTCTGTGGTGATGATTTCATTATGTATCCCCTAAAAAGAGCCAGGGAAAACTCCCTAGCTCAAAATGAAAGGAGTCCTTCCTATCACTTAGGAAATAGTATCCCCACAGTTTGCAAGCAGTTGCTATCATATTTGATGGCTTATTATTACCCTAAATGAAATTAAAATGGTGCTTATTTGAGAGACTGGCTGAGGAAGTGCTGTTAAACAGAAAAGCACCATGCAAACCTAGGGGTTTGATGATAATGACAATGGGGGAAAAGATGGTGAAAACAAAATTTTCCCATAAAGAGTACTGTGCAATTGGCCTACTATGATGATTTTTCATCCCATGTCAAATGTTCATTGCTTTCAGCTAAATGGTATGTCAAAATTCATTTTAAAAATTATTAAGTGAACTGATCAAAACCAAAGGAGAAAATGATAAACCTAAAAAACTATTAAGCAATTGATTTTATTAAGTGTCCTAATTGAATTATGCCTTTTAAGCATAACTTCCTTAGTGTTTTGTACAGTAGCTTAATCAGAATTAATCAAAGTCATATCCTTCTCTCTCTCTTTCCCACCTCTAAGAAGAAAACCCTTCTGCAGCACTATTTAGGTTACTACCCTGCCAATACTCATCTAGATCTAAAACTCCAGATAAAAGAAAAGATGGAAAAATAATACCTAGCTCTGGTAGCATAGTGGCTAAAGCACTTGACTTCTAACCAGAAGGCTGGCGGTTCAAACCCACCAGCCACTCCTTGGAAGGAAGTTTGGGCAATCCTACTTCCATAGTGATACTGCCTCGGAAACCCAAGGAGGGGTTGCTATGAGTCGGGGCCGACTTGAAGGCACACAACAACAACAACAACATAGTGCAATGAGAATAATTAAAATGGGAAAATAATTTTTCACAGGGGCTTTTCTGTCAGACTCCTATTCATATAATCTCTAAAATGAGATGTATATTAGAGTAGATCATGTAGGTAACTGAGTGGAAATAAAAATATCTCATTTTTCTTTTTAATCAGATCACCTAAAGGATAGTAATTTATGTGTTGACTCCTTTCATTAGAAAATAAAAGTTATAATGATCACTCTGACATATTTTCTGATTGTCTTGTAATAAGTATATATTTTTCTTTAACCCAAGGCTATGGGAAACATTATTCAATAATGTAAAGAGTTTTCATTTGCTTATCTTAACCAGGGTGGAATTACATCCATTTTGCAGTTCATCTGTGCTCCTCTCAGCCATAAACCATGTGTTGTTCCACACAGAGCAAAGTGAAAAATTTAGGAGGATCTAACACATTTATTTATTCAACAAATGTTTGTTTAACATACACTATGTTCTAAGCATACAAATGGGTGTATTTTGGTTAGGGGTAGTTCACTGAGGTGATCAACTTAATTTTTATTTTGTGGGGTTCATAATCTGAAGTCCATGGAAAGGCTTCATGGCTCTCAAAAAATATTCAGAAAAGGACTTTTGTCTGCACATACAGGTGTGCTTTTGTGCTTTTTTATGGGACCCCAAACCAAATCTACTGCCACTGAGTTGGTTCTAACTCAGAGTGACCCTACAGGATGGAGTACAACTGCCCCATAGGGTTTCCAAGGCTGTAAATCTTCATAGAAACAGACTGCCTCAACTTTCTCCCACAGGGAGGGTGGTGGGTTCAAACCGAACCAGCAGCAGAATGCTTTAACCACTGCACCACCAGAGCACCATTTTTTTTCTGGGAGAAGGGTCTATGTTTTCATCATATTTTTAGATTATTGCTAAATATGCAGTTTGGGCTACAAAAATATAAGGGAGTCATTTACTTTATAAGACTTATTAAAATTAGGTAACTATGGGGAGGAAGTGGGAGGGGAGCTGTTGCATTGTGGTAAACTGTGGTCAATGTCATGAGACAAAGTGTATGTGAACTGCTGTATGGACAGTGAATTTGCTCTGTAAATCTTCACCCAAATCCCAATTAAAAAAAAAAAAAGACTTATTAAAATTTAAAAAGAAAGAATAAAGCTTTATCTATAAGATAGGCTGCTAAAAGTCAAAAGTGTCCCATTTAACTTTAAATTTCTCCTAGAAGTTGGAGAGTATCTTGTGAATGTGGCATTATAAACCCAGATTTGGGGACTCAGCTAATGATGAAGAAACTACAGACTAAGGACTCTCCTTGCATGCATAAAATCCTCCAGGCACCTAGAGACAGGACCCAGACTACAAAAAAGTAAATACAAAATACAAAAAAGCAAAGGCTACAAAAGCAAATACAAATGGGAGAGTTTTAAGCAGAGAAAGATATCATATTCCCCTCCTAACCAGAAAATGTGTGGCCCAATATTTCTTTCATTTTCTTCATTGTTCTCTCTTCCAAACAACATACCAGTGACTTTCCTCTCAAAATGTTTCAAAACGCAATCCTGGACTGGGAGCAGCTACTTTTCTGGTATTTGTGTCTTTTCTCATTGTTAAGGCTTTTCTCATTGTTAATTAAATTAACACCACAGAGCACCCCACCCTAATCTTATTTTCTATCCTACTAGCCAGCCTACTAACTCATATTTCAAAAAAGAAAAGTGCACATTTACCCCAAAAAACTCTTCAAAACTAAGGATTCGAGCTTTGCTTTTAACTAGGATTACTATTCTAGTAATGTCTTAATCAACCCGAACTACCTCTTCCTGACCAAGGGTTAGTCCCTTCCCACCCTCCTGCCTTTGCTTTTATGAGCAGGATAAAAATGCAGAACTGTGAACAGGAGCATAATCATTGTGAACAAATACTACTTAAATAGTATTTTCTCCCCAGAGGGATAAAAGAAATGGGTTGAATTTTACTAATGTTTTCTAATGATAGGGAGAGATAAGTTGGAATAATAATTGGATAAAAGAACAACTACAGCTGAAAACAAACATCTCCCCCAACTAAGATTAAAGCAGATTCCCCACTTCCTCTGTTCCTGGCTCTCAGCAGCTATCCACAGGTTTGCTGGCAAGAGCTCTAGGGTTGTCTGGGGTAGATGGGCCTTCCTGAGAACTGTCCAAGCACTCCTGCCTGGACAGAAATGAAGGATTTAACCACTTAGTAGTGTTGAGGTTGATGTTCTTGCAGCCCAGTGGGTATGTCCTGGCAGAAAAGACATTGAAAGAAAGCAATGGGTTTGGGTGAAGGAAGCTGGTTGAGAAGTCAGGGTGACTAAGCTCCTATGATGTCATGTCCTTCGTCCTTTGTAGTTAAACTGGTGTAAAGGTGCTAGCCAAGCACAGTGCACCTAAGTTGAGCATCACCAAGTTTTGGGGAGAGCTGGCCCACCTGGATGGGGGAAGGTTTGGAAAAGGAACAGGCAAGCATCAGTGGACACTATGGGCTTAGGAACACCACTTGCTTTATTTTCCTGTTACATCTGTTTTCCAGTCTGGGAAACTACAGGGCTTACTTATCCTGATCCTTGCAGCTCAGCACACCCATTGTCCACAGGCTAGCTCCCTTGATTGATCAGGTGGCTAAAACCACCCCTAGGGTTAATTTAGTTCCAAACGCTGCATTAAGATGGGCTTTGAACTTAAGACTCATGTGAAGGAGCTCAATAATGAGCTGAGATAGAGTGAAATGTTGGGGCGGCAAACCAGCCTGGCAGGGACCTCCCCAGCTAAGCTATCCAGGGAGAGGCCTAGATAGGAGTAGGAGCACCGTCAGGCCAAACTAAGTGGAGAAGGGATAAAAGAAGGGAAGGTGTGAAGGCATTGGAATCCATTACTCACCCGTCACCTGCAATGTCTTGCGCATCCACGCATAAGGGCTGTGCTGGTTCCTGCTGGGGGAGCTAGCGTTAGCGGTTTCCGCTTCAATGGGGACCAGTGTCCCGTCTGCTGGGGCTGGCAGGCTACCGCTATTGTTTCCGCTAGCCGTAGGGCCTAGGTTGCTGTACTCCTGCAAGCCAAAAGCGGCTGGGCTAGAGGTCATGTCCTCCATGAGGACCGCGCCCATTGTATTGGATAGACCAGAGTATGCGCTCCAGTCTTCCCGGAGGGGACTGTATAGTGAGCCCCAGGTTCCCAGTGACGGCCCGCGGAGATCCATGTTGGGCATGTGGTGATGCCCTATGTAGTGAGAATAGGCCTGGGTCGCCCCGAAGTTGGGAACTGGCAGCAGACTCCCACTGCTACCAGTGCCAGCCTCTTCAGCGCTGTCTTCCTTCTCGGGGCTCCTAAGTGTGCCCAGATATATGCCGCTTTCTTTGTCCAAAAGGATGCTTCGGTACATGTTTTTTTGGGTAAGAGGAAGAAGCTCCCTAAGCCATCCTGATGTCCCTGAAAGGCACTGACCCAACTTCCAGGAGCAGCACAGAATCAATCAGTCCATAGCTGTGCTGCTAGCTCCTCTGCTCCCCTAGGACTGCTCCATCCCTTGTTTCCTACCCCGATGTTTTCCAGGTGACTGGTAGCCTTGTCTAAAAGGGGCACCAATAGCTGGCCTGACATCAAGGGGCTCCAGGCCTTTACATAGCATTTACATTCAAATTAAGGGCCATTTCACTTTCACAAGGACTTTTTCAAGGTAGACTCTCTCTCCATGAGCTTCCTGGCCTTTCTGTTTCATCTTTTTTTGCTTAGTCCCCATGGCACAAGTTCTATGCTTTTGGAGAAGGGAGATTCTTCAGGGGTTTCTTACCAACTTCCTCCGAAGTGATATGGAGACAAGCAAAAGCAGGGCCAAGTCCTGTTCTCTACCATTTAGTCTTGCCCCAGGGACCTTTATCCTCTTGCTGATCTTCCCAGCCCAGTCTGCCTAGGTAATCACCTCTCTTCTCATATTCCCTGGCAGTACACAAGTACACAAACATGGCACATGCCCATGATGCCACTGAGAAAAGTTTTCCTTTCTCCTTATTGCTCCGTCTCCAGGATTCATTCCACCACTATATATTGAGCATCTACTGTATGCCAGGCACTATTGTAGACACTGGGGATACAACAGTGAACAAGAGACAAAAAAATTCCTGCTCTGCCCTCCTAAGGTTACTTTCTAGGCTGGATTAATTGGATGTTTTACAAATACACACAGATTTAAAAAAGATCAAGAGGGTAGGGTATGAATAAAGGAATTAAGGAGGGAGAAGAACATATGGATAATGGGCTCTCCTATTTTCCATGTCAGTTCACTTGTCTCAGGGGATTCTTTCTGTTAGGTATGGCTTCTGTTCCAAACCCAGTGCCCCAAGGGGCCAGAACTCCAGTAGTCTCAAATCCAGAGAAGCTGCAGCTCCCAACTTGCTTTCGGACTGGAGATTTTCTTTGTAAAATTCCAATCATTGATAAAGGCATAGTTTGCCAGTATATGCTACTGAACTTAACAATTCGCCTCAAATAACCATGTCACCTCCTGAGCACAAAACCAATCTGTGTCCCACCATCACCCTCCATGCAAGATGCACCACAACCTTTACTTCAGGCTGCTCCCTACCCAGGGAATGTGCTCCTGTACGAGGTCCAACCCAACTCAGCACCCCACATTGCTAATTCTTCTCTGGCTTTGGGAAAGTCACTTCACCTCTGTGAGTTTCAGGATTTCTTCCTTGTGTGAAATATGGACCATAACATTATTTGTATTATAAGGAAGGATTTACTGAGATAATGAATGCAAACTTCTTAACTTAGTGTTTGGTACACAGCATAGGACCATTGTACTTATTAATTCAGTCAACACGTATGTATTGTTCTATGCATAGAAACATCAGTAGTGACCAAAATAAATAAAGCCTCTGACCTTATCAAGGTTATATTTTATTGAAGACAGACACAAACAAGTAATTACATTATATGTCAGACAGTGATCAATGCCATGAAGAAAAAGAAAGCAGGAACAGATGATAGAGAATGTTACATTTTAAAATGGGGTGGACTTGGAGGACCTCCCTGAGAAATGGCATTTGTATAAAAATCTGAAAGAGGTGAGGGTGTGAGCTATGAAGAGAGAAGATCTAGGCAGAGAGAACAAGTGAAACAAGAATACCTGTCTTGGGAGGCGGGGCAAGATGGCGGACTAGGCAGAAGGATTGCACAGACCCTCTTCAACAAAGAAAAGGGAAACCAATTAATACAGACACAGAAGATAATCTTGGACCCCTGAGCCTTGAAGAAAAGGATGCAGATTTGGACTAAACCCCAACTAGCAGAAGAATTTGCGTGAAAA
>NW_006922702.1:286207-287215 GCF_000298275.1 Orycteropus afer afer | reverse complement strand
CAGTCTTTCTGCCTATTCTGCTATCTTACTGAAACTCCCAGGAGTCTTTAGGAAGAAACATTGTGAAGTACTTTTTTTGGTACCAGGAATTACTGCTGCTCCCATATGAAAGGGGCAATAAGTCTTCTAAGAAGAATCATTGTTGTTAGGTGCCATCAAGTAGGCTCCAACTTGTAGCAACCCTATGTACAACAAAACAAAACACAGCTTGGTCCTGTGCCAGTCTCACAGTACTTGCTATATCTGAGCTCATTGTTGCAGCAACTGTGTCAGTCCATTTCATTGAGGACTTTCCCTTCTTTTCGTTGACCCTCCACTTTATCAAGTATGATATACTTCTCCAAGGAATGGTCCCTTCTGACAACATTCTTACTTCCAAAAGATCTTTCTGGCTGCACTTCTTCCAGGACAGATTTGTTAGTTCTTTTGGAAGTCCATAGTACTTTCAGTATTCTATGCCAACACCACAACTCAAAAGCATCAACTTTACTTTGGTTTTCCTTGTTCGTTGTCCATTTCTCATATGCATATGAGGAGATTGAAAATACTATGGCTTGTGTTATATACATTTTAATCTTCAAGGAGACATCTTTGCTCTTCAGCACTTGAAAAAGGTCTTTTGCAACAGATTTTCCCAGTGCAATATGTCATCTAATGTCTTGACTGCTGCTTCCATTGGTGTTGATCATAGAATCAAGTAATATAAAACCTTTAACAACTTTAATCTTTTCCCCATTTACTGTAATCCTGCTTAATGGTCCAGTGGTGAGGATTTTTATTTTCTTTATGTTGAGAGGTAATCCATACTGCAGACTATACCCTTTAATCTTCATCAGTAAGTGCTTCAAGTCATCCTCACTTTTGGCAAGCAAAGTTATCTTATCTGTGTATTGCAGGTTGTAAATGAGTCTTCCTCCAATCCTAATGCCACATTCTTCTTCATATAGTCCAGTTTCTTGGATTATTTGTTCAGCATAGAGACTGAATGTTGTTGCTTTTGTTAGGTGC
>NW_006922702.1:284450-284990 GCF_000298275.1 Orycteropus afer afer | reverse complement strand
CATTCTTGATTTTAAGATATGCAGTGTCCCCTTCTTCCATCCAAATGACAGCCTCCTGGTGTATGTACAGGTTCCTGTTGAGTGCAATCAAGTGTTCTGCAAAACCCATTCTTTTCAATGTTATCCATATTTTGTTATGATCCACAAAATCAAATGCTTTTGTATAGTCAATAAACCACAAGGAAACATCTTTCTTGTATTCTTTGCTTTGAGCCAAGATCCATCTGATATCAGCAATGATATTCCTCATTCCAAGTCTTCTACTGAATCCAGCTTGCACCTGTGGAAGTTCTCTGTCAATATAATGCTGCAACTGCTTTTGAATTATCCTCAGTAAGATTTTACTGGCGTGTGATATTAATGATATTGTTTGATAATTTCCACATTCTGTGGGATCATCTTTTTTGGGAATGGGTACAAATAGAGATCTCTTCCAGTCAGTTGGCCAGGTAGTTCCAAATCTCTTGGCATAACTGAGTGACTCCAGTGGAACATCCGTTTGTTGAAACACTTCAATGGGTATTTCATCAACTACTGGAG
>NW_006922702.1:279969-282190 GCF_000298275.1 Orycteropus afer afer | reverse complement strand
CATTTAGGTTGTTTCCATCTCCATGCTATAGTGAATTGTGCTGCAATGAACATAGGTGCGCATATGTCTGTTCATGCCCTGCCTCTCACCTCTTTAGTATATATTACTAGTAATGGAATTGCTGGGTCAAATGTATTTCTATTTTCAGATTTTTAAGGAAATGCCATACCATTTGCCACAATGGTTATATCATTTTACACTCCCACCAGGAGTGCACAAGAGTTCCAGTCTCTGCAACCTTGCCAGCATTTGTTATTTTCTGTCCTTTTGAACTTAGCTATTATTGTAGGAGTGAGATGATATCTCATCATAGTTTTGATTTGCATCTCTCTAACGACTAGCAATCGTGAACAATTCCTCATTTGTTTGTTGGCTGCCAGCATATCACCTTTAGTGAAGTGTCTGTTTAAGTCTTTTGTCCATTTATGAATTGGGTTATTTGTCTTTTTGGTGTTGAGATGATGAAGTTTTCCATAGCTTTTAGAGATAAGTCCTTTATCAAATATGTCATAGGCAAATATTTTCTCCCAATCTGTGGGTTCTCTTTTTACCATTTTGACGAAGTCTTTCAATGCTCATAAGAATTTAATTTTTAAAAGGTTCCAGTCATCTAGTCTCTTCTACCTCCTGTGCATTCCGGGTTATGTTTGATAGTCTATTTATGCTGTAAATTGAGATCCTTAGTTTTGACTCTATTCCATCTTTGATAAATTTTATAGTTTTGGGTTTTACATTTAAGTCTTTGATCCAGCTTGAGTTTGTTTTTGTGTATGGGGTGAGGTATGGGTCTTGTTTCATTTTTCTGCAAGTGGATATCCTGTTTTGCCAGCACTAGTTGTTAAGGAGGCTGTCTCTTCCCCATTTAATGGGTTTTGGGTGTTTGTCCAAGATCAGATGTCCATAGATGGATGGGTCTATATCTGGACTTTTGATTCTGTTCCTTTGGTCTATCTGTCTCTCATTGTACCTACACAATGCTGTTTTGACTACTGTGGCTGTATAGTAGGTTTTTAAGATCTAGGAGTGTGAGACCTCCCACTTTGTTCTTCTTCAGTAGTACTCTGCTTATCCAAGGTCTCCCTCCTTTCCATATGAAGTTAGTAATTGGTTTTTCCATGTCCTTAAAAAATGTTATTGTTATCTGGATCAGGATTGCATTGAATGTGTAGATTGCTTTAGGTAGTATTGACATTTTCACAATATTTAGTCTACCTATCTATGAACAAGGTAGGTTCTTCCATTTATGTAGAAACCGTGTTGTCTCCTGTACTAGCTTTTTATAGTTTTTTTTGTATAGGTCTTTTGTATCTCTGGTAGCATAGTGCTTAAGGCACTTGACTGCTAACCAGAAGGCTGGCAATTCAAACCCACCAGCCACTCCTCAGAAGGAAGATGGGGCAAACTATTTCCATAGTGGTACTGCCTCAGAAGCCTAAGGAGGGGTCGCTATGAGTTGGGTCCGACTCGATGGCACATAGCAACAACAACAACATTTTCTCTTTTGAATAACTATTGTAAATGGTATTGTTTCCTTATTTCTTTTTCAGAGATCTCTTTGTTGGTGTAGAGGAATCCAACTGATTTTTTTATGTTGACCTTGTATCCTGCTACTTTGCTGAACCTCTCTATTTGTTCCAGTATTTTGTTGTTGTTGTTATTGTTGTTGTTGAGTCTCTTGGATTTTCTATGTACAGGATCATATCATCCGCAAATAGAGATAGCTTTACTTCCTCTTTGCCAATTTGTATGTCTTTAATTTCTCTTTCTTGCCTTATTGCCCTGGTTAGGACTTCTAACACAATATTAAATAGAAATGATGATAGAGGGCATCCCTGCCTAGCTCCCGTTCTTAAGGGGAATGCCTTGAGTCTTTCTTCATTGATAATGGTGCTGGCCATTGACTTTGCTTATATGCCCTTTATTATGTTGAGAATTTTCCCTTGTATCCTTATTTTGCTGAAAGTTCTGAACAGGAAAAGATGTTGGATTTTATAAAGTGCCTTTTCTGTTTCGATTGATATGGTCATATGGTTCTTTTGTTTTGTTTATGTGGTGTATTACATTGATAGTTTTTCTGTTGAACCATTCTTGCGTACCTGGTATGAATTCAACTTGGTCAGGATGTATTATTATTATTATTATTATTTTTTTATTAGGATTTGGGTGAAGATTTACAGAGTAAATTCACTTTTCATACAGCAGTTCACATATACTTTGTCTC
>NW_006922702.1:260684-272594 GCF_000298275.1 Orycteropus afer afer | reverse complement strand
GGACAGTTCCAGTATTCTATCTCTGAGTGGGAAAGTTTAGGTAGGTCTTGTGATTCTAGAAACTTGTCCATATCTTCTAGGTTCTCAAATCTGTTGGAGTACGGTTTTCTCTATAAACATACTTTTTAAATTTCTTCTGTAAATTACCTCCTTTTTCCATGTTTAATGAGACTTTTGGTTCGGCTTTTATTTCTATTGTTGCATCTTGTTTTGTCATTTGATTTGAGGTTGCCTATTGTTTCCTAGACATTTTAAAGTTGATTTAACTATTAGTTATATATATTAATTTGTTTTGTCTTGGTTTTATGATTTAATATTTTAAAAAGGTGGAGCTGGTGTATTTTATTTTATTTTGTGGTTATTAATTCAGGTGTGCTGGGTTGCTCTGCAGTTTTCTTTGTGATGATGGAATTACTATGTGGAATGTGGATGCAATTCTCTTTTTGTTGTAAAGGGAGTTTAGGATTTGAGCTGGCAGGTGTTATGGTGGCTTAATGTGGTTTTTCTATTGGATGAGGCAGGAGTGAGTCAGATAAAGGAGGAAGAAAAGAGGGGAAAAAAAAAAAAAGCTCCAAGGTGCCAGGAGCCATTTCTGGGGCTTTGAACAGGCTGCTAATGATGACGACTGTTACTCAGAGGCCCGCAGCTCAAGTTCAGCAAAGACTCCAATTGCTAGGGGGCTGCCACTTTGCACCAGGTTCAGACAGCCACAAAAATCCACCTTCTATCTTCTTTTGATGCTTCCTGCATCATTCAAAATTTTGCACATAGAATCTTTCAATGTTGCAACTTGAGGCTTAAATTTTTTCCTCAGTTCTTTCAGCTTGAGAAATGCCGAGCCTGTTCTTTCCTTTTGGTTTTCTAACTCCAGGTCTTTGCACATTTCATTATAGTAATTGGCTTTTTCTGCTCGAACTGCTCTTTGAAATCTTCTGTTCAGCCCTTTTATCTTGTCATTTCTTCCATTCGCTTTAGCTACTCTCCACTCAAGAGCAAGTTTCAGAGTCTCTTCTGACATCTATTTTGGTCTTTTCTTCCTTTTTTGTCTTTTTCATGACCTCTTGCCTTCTTCATCGTTGATGTTCTTCATGCCATTCCACAATTCTTCTGGTTTTTGGTTATTGGTGTCCAATGCATCAAAATTGTTCTTTAAATGGTCTCTAAATTCAGGAGGGATATATTCAAGATCATATTTTGGCTCTTATGGACTTGTTTTAATTGTCTTCAATTTCAAGTTGAAGTTGCATATGAGCACTTGAAGGTCTGTTCCACAATCAGCTCTTGGCCTTGTTTTGGCTGAAGATATTGAGATTTTCCATCTCCTCTTGCCACAGATGCAGTCAATCTGATATTCTGATTCTTGTGTATTCCATCTGGTGCAGATCACATGTATAGTCACTATTCATGTTGTTGAAAAGGTATTTGCAATGAATCAGTCATTGGTCTTGCAAAATTCTATCATGTGATCTGCACTGCTATTTCTATCACTGTATTTTCCAACTACCAGTGATTCTTCTTTGTTACCAACTTTTGCATCCCAAACACTAGTGATAATCAATACATCTTCATCGCATGTTTCATCAATTTCAGACTGCAGGTGTTCTTCAGTTTCCTCTTTTTTGACTTTGGTGGTTGGTGGGTAAAATTGAACAATAGTAGTATTAACTGGCTTTCCTTGTAGGCATAGAGATATTATCCTATCACTGACAGCATTGCACTTCAGGATAGACCTTTAAACACTCTTTGTGATGATGAATGTCATGCCATTCCTCTTCAATTTGTCATTCCCCACATAGTAGATCATATGATTGTCTGATTGAAAATGGCCAAATCCAGTCCATTTCATCTCACTACTATTTAGGATATTGATAATTATGTGTTCCATTTCATTTTTGACAACTTCCAATTTTCCTAGATTCATACTTCATACATTCTTGTTCACCTGTCCACCATGGGTGATCCTGCTGGTATTTGAAATACCAGTGGCATAGTCTCCAGCCTCATAGCAACACACAAGCCACCACAGTATGACAGACTGACCGACAAACGGTCGTCCATGTAAGTGGAGTGAGATATTCTATTCCAAGGCTATATATCTGTTCCTCATTAGTTGCTTTATAAAAACAATTGTTCTGTATTTTGACATTAAGAAATTTAAAGTTTTGAAAATGCTATTTAATATTACAAGGAGCCAACTTGGTTTTAAGCAATGTTTTTAATATGGTTTCAATAACTATCTGTTGCTATCATTTCCACTGTTTAGAGTTCAGTAAGCAGACATTGCTACCAGCTATTTAAATTTCTTATCTCTTGCTGCCCTGAAAAGTTACTTTTAATCCTGGAAGGTGATATATAATATTGCTAGGATGCCATACACTCTCCCATAGTCTGATTGGTCTAAGAATATTCACTTATGTGAACTGCTCTCCCTTTCCAATGCTCAGAATGCTGCCTAGAGGACTTTTATATATGTGAGGATAATTTTAGACACAATTCTTTTAAAATTTAATAATTCACAGTACTTGTGAGTCAATGCATAATTCATTTTCTGGTAATTCACATACTTAAATGCTTAGGAGAGTAAAAAGGAAAAAAGAAATAGCAAAAGAATTTGAGTGTTTGAATGTGCAATTGTTGTTAATAATGAAGATTCAGGTCTACAAAGATTTGCCTAGAGAGGAATAAGATTCCTTTCTGTTTAAAACTATTCCACATACATTATATTGTTAGTATTAGTATCATCATTAAAATATAAATAATGTTCATCACAGAACAATTCACTATAGCAAAGAGATGAAAACAACCTAAATGCCCATCAGTGGATGAATGGATAACCAAATTATGGTACATTCACACAATGGAATACTATGCTACATTAAAGAACAATGAAGAATACACAAATCATCTCATAACGTGGCTGAGCCTAAAGGACATTATACTGAGTGAAAAAGTCAATCACAGAAGGACAAATACTGTATGAGCCCATTAATGTAAAAAGACAAAGAAGAGTTGGCTTAAGAGAGGGAACTCACTTTGTAGGTTACTGGGGTTGGGAGGGTAGGAGAGGGATTACTTTTGGACTAGTTGGGGGCCACATGCTGACATAGGTAAGAGGAGGGGTGGTATAGACAGAGTCTGTGACCACCATGATAACATTAGGAAAAGGGAGAACACCGAACTATGCACATAAGATACAGACGACAGATGTTAATACCAACTAGTACATCCACAATACTGCACTACCATTAACACCAAACACCAGGTTAGAGATAAGCACATAAACATCTGAGAAGATCAGATGGGGGTCAGTGAATAGAATTACATTCTAGAGCAAGGTGAGAATCAGCTGAGGCTAATCTTGCACAGACACCAATAATACAAAATATCCATGATCTTTATGGAAACAACAGAAGACACATAAATATTAATCCCTCACAGACAGCCAGACACTGTGGGAGAGAGAGCCAATGGATCTACCAACCCAGGACCACACTATTGGGGGACACCAGACTCTATTGGCACAAGAAAACATAAAAATCTTGTTCTTCATCCTACATTGGATGGACATCCTACCAACTGGGTTCTTAAAAGCTTTCAAGTAGCCATCAAAGATGCACTAATGGTCTCATATCATTGGAATTGAAGAAGAGTCCAAAAAACCAAGGGCATTTGGAAACAATCAGCCCTAGGACATGATGTGCCTTGACACCAGAAGAACTAGATGATGCCTGGCTATCGATCCCAACCACTCAGAAAGGATCAAAACTGGAGATCCTGGATAGAATGAGAGGAAAAATGTGGAACAAAAACCAAAAACATGATAATGACCAGAATTACTGGTCGGATGGAGTCTGGTGAGACCCCCAATACTGTAGACTTGGGATATATTTTGGGGCTGGAATAAAACTCACCCCCAAGGGCTGTCTCTCACCCCAATAGTAAACAAGATGTACACACAGACCATCAACCCCCAGGGATGCATCCACCTACTCTATGGAAATGCACCCCTTCGAACAATCAACCAGGAGGCACCGGGGGGCAACATTCACACAGAGGAAATGCAGGACACACAGGAATGCATAACTATGAGGGGCATGATGGTGGTGGAGTGGTTTACTGGGCCAAAAGAGGAGGAGATTGGGTTAGGCTGGGGATGGTAAATGAGGAGTGAAATTAAATGTACACAAAATGTTGAATGTAAAACAAACTCTGCTCTATAAAGTTGCCCCAAAAGCACAATAAAAAAGAAGTAAATAGTGAAAGAGTAATATATATATATATGTGTGTGTGTTTGTGTGTGTGTGTATCTCATCATCATATAAAATCCTATGGAACACAGTTTTATTCTGACACACAGGGGATCACTAACAGTTGGAATCAACTTGACAGCAACTGGCCTGTTATATATATTGTCATCATAAGTAGTTTTCATAATCAGTCTTGTGGTAATATTAGAATATATTTGGTGATTAACAATGAAAAATACTAATGAAAACAAAATGTCTGACATTGGAATTTGGTCATAAACAGGCATAAAAATATAAAAGCATGCTCTTTCAAAGAGCCACTAACTCCTAGGGAAAGGGAACTGCTCATACTTTGCCAGAAGAACAAAAACCAAACTCATGACATCAAGTTGATTCTGACTCAAAGAGAACCCCTTTGGGTTTCTGACTCAGTAAATCTTTACAGAAATCGATTGCCCAGTCGGTCTTCCTTTCATGGAGCAGTTGGTGGGTTTGAACTGCCAACCTTTTCATTCATTGCCTTAGGCACTACACCATCAGAGCTCCGTATTGTTCATAGCTTAGATTAGTTGTTTTTGATTTGTAATTGTCTAAATGTAACCTGGATGGTGCCAATGGCTAACATGCTCAACTGCTAATTAAAAGGTTGAAGGTTTGAGTCCACTCAGAGGCACCTGGTGATTATTCTGGAAAATCAACCATTGAAAACCATATGGAGCACAATTCTACTATGACACATGTGTGATTGTCATGTGTCAGAATATACTGTATGCACAATTAACAACAATACACAGTTTAAGTCTCATACAAATTTTACATATGACTAATAGTATAAATACATGTACGTAAAAAAAAAAAAAAAAAAAACCTCACTGCCATCAAGTCAACTCATAGCAACCTCCTTTGGGTTGCCGAGGTGATAAATCTTCATGGAAGATTTTGCCCAGTCTTCTTTCCATGGAATGGCGGGTGGGTTTGAACTGCCAACCTTCTGGTTAGCAGTCAAATGCCTTAGGCACTGTGCCACCAGAGCTCCTTAAATATATGTATAAGCAGTACAAAAATAAATGCATATGCCATATGATAGAACTGAACAAAATTATTATGATAATAAAGTTATACATTGACAAGATAATTTCAAGATATATTGTTTATTAGCATGCGATTTTTTTCACGTCTTACTTGGAAAACTGGATATACAATTATAAATGAAAGAGCATGGTATCAAACCTTCACAAATCTGGCTAATACTTATCTCCCAGAAATCTTTACTTCAGGTTAATTTTTTAAAATGATATGCTTATTTTCTCCAAGGATGATATAGCATCAAATAGAAGTTTTAAAATGAATTAAAGTATTAATTCATATATATTAGGAGCTCTGGTGGCTTAGGAAGGAAGATTGGGCAATCTACTTCCGTAGGGATACCACCTCAGAAACCCAAGAAGGGGTCCCTGTGAGTTGGGGTCGCCTTGTTGGCAGTGAGTTTGGTTTGTTTTTTGTTTACATGCAATTGTAATGGTACAATAAATGTGTTTATATTTTAAGTAATATTATGATTAATTATTTAGATATATATCTTTATTTAAAAAGCTTTTTGTGTAGAGGAAGAAATTTTAAACAAAATAGATGTTACTGAAAGTAATTAAGTAGCTAAATGTATTAAACTAATTTTTCTTAATTGTTACAGCCACTGGGTAAAGCATCAATAAGAAAAACAAAGCAGGAAATATACTTTTTTCTAGATACAGTACATTTCGACAAATAACTCTTTCCTTCTACCTTTGTCTTCCATCTGCTCCCTCCACCCACAAGAAGTATTTTGAAATGCTCTATGTTAATTTTTATTTTTCTTATAGTAACACGTAAAAGAAATTGACATAGCTGAGCTTTAAAATGCCTCCTGGGGGATAGAGCAGTTGTTGCCAAAAATGTAAAAGGCACATGTTATTTGCGTAAAAAAATGCAGTAATATCAGAATGCTGTCTAAGGTTTTATTGAGTGAAAAAAAAGTATGTTATCCTACCATACAGTGGTTAAAGAGTGTGTCTGCTAACCAAAACGATGTCAGTATGAACACCTAGCCACTCCATAGGATGAGGCAGTCTGCTTCTGTAGAGATTAAAAGCCTCGGAAATCCTATGGGTCAGTTGTGCTACTCTGTACAATAGTGTCATCACTATGAGACAGAAATGACTCAATGGCAGTGAGTTTTTTTTTTTTTTTTTTTTTGTCCATTGGCTTAGTGTAGGGAATGGTTGCTTTGCAAAGTTAAAAAACATGACAAAAAGGTATGTTTCCATTTTTGGTTCTATCGCAAATCTGAGTCTTAATTGACAGTGTAAGCCAGTTATTTTCATCTGAGGACAGACAGGTGAATGAATGTTCAAGAGAGAATTTTCCTGGAGATTGGTATTTTCTTGAATAGAACTAATTATATTATGTTGAACCCTCTTATAAAAGAAAGGTTATAATGAAAATAAAATGCTTTGTTACTAATATCTGTTATTAACATTAAAAAAATAAGCATATTAACCAAGTTTTATTTTCATACTTTCAGTTTAATATTTGACTCAGTTCTCCCATCAAAATATGTATCTATGTGAGTATCCATTTATTAAGCTATTATACACACACACTTTTGCACATGTTGCTTTTCTAACTATCCTCAAATAATTGCAAAATCACTGTGTTTCTTACTTGCTAAGTTGTTCTAATTTAACTGTTTTTAATTTTAAAGGCCAAAACATGGATGACAGAATAGATAGTAAATTCTATTGGTATTGTTGTTATGTGCCGTCGAGTCAGACCCGACCCATAGCGACCCCTCCTTGGGTTTCCGAGGCGGTATCACTACCGAAGTAGATGGTCCAAACTTTGATTCCTAAAATTACAGTTTTCCAGGCAATAAATCTGTCAAATCAACAAAAAAGGCATTCAATATTTAGCTGAAAAAATGAATTTATCCATCACTAATGCTTCAGAAATATACTATTGTATCTATTAGATAAAATCTAAGTGGATGATGTGTTTTCTTAATTTCTCTTACTTACATTGCTGTATGTTGCTTTTGGTTAGAATTACCACAGAAAGAGTATCTGAAGTGTTAGGAGTTAAGCTGAAATATAAATAGAATCAGCATGTGACACAGAAGGAAAAGTAATATTCTAGTTCAAAAGTAAACCCTATGCAGAGACATTGAAGTAGGAAATAAAATGGCTTTTTGTTATACAGAAAGATTAATATTGTGACAAGAATATAATTGTCAATTCAGAAAATGTGCAAGGGTCCATGAATTTCACCTGCTTATAACTGACAAGTAAGTCTGCCACAATTTTATAGGTATTGACACAAGACACAAGGTATATTGTGCAGAGATAAATGACAAATTTATTACTCACAGTAATAACATTGTAGTGTCAGTTTCCTAAGCCCCAATTCTACAGGGCTGGGTTACTGATCTTAGGAACCCCTATCTTTAAATAGTGGCTAGCACCATGCTTTCCATCTCTCCCCTCAGGAGAGAGACATTATCTTCATCACCTTGTGATTTCATGCCTATTTGCTTTGGGGAAGGAGACAAGTCTATCTTTACTATTCAAAGTTGTTTGCTATGTAATAACCCTTGAGGAAAAAAAGTCCAGAGTTAATTAGTTATTAATATTTTTGAAGATGTTCACTAAAGAACAAGGCAGTAATTGGTTAAAAAAAAGGAGAATATTCAGATGGGGACAAATGATTCAGCAATTTGAAATGAGTAATGAGTTGAGATTTCTTTATTGTGGTTTTATTTAGAAGCCACTGGAAGGATTTACATGAGACAAAGTGCCTTTGATCCAATCTATACGATAGTATGTTTTCTGCTGTTGTGCAGAGAATCAATTGGAAAGAAATAAGATTACTTAAGATGCAATTGATTCACGCAAATAAGAAATAATAGTAACAAAACTAAAATGGTAACAATGAACATAAAAGGAAGAGAGTAGAATACTTTACAAATGTTGGAGTTGATATAAATTTGTCATGGTTTGGATTCAGGGAATGATGGAAGTAGAGGAAAACAATGAGAAGCAAGAGAAAATCTTGCATTTATAGACATGGATGGGGTTGATTGGAACAGTGAGATTAAATTTGAAGAGAAAACGAATTCTCTTTTAGCCATGCAAATGTTCAGATTTTGTTAGATGTCAAAGTGGAAATGTCCAAATACAATTGCATACCCAAGTGTAGAGATCAGAAAGATCATTACTAGTGCATGAATCAATACCAGAAGGGTCTACAAACATCCATGCTGACTGATGAAATAAAGGAAAAGGAAGGGAGAAAAAGGAGGGGAGGGAAACACAAGGAAAGGAAGGGAAGAGGCATTTTAAACACCACAGGATAAGCTCGCTCTCAACATCTGTTCAATGAGTACTGTAGTTAGAAATTCCCTTTAAAATGATTTACAACTATTTTATGAAGTAATTCTCTAATCAGAGCATAAAAGCCCTTACAGATGGGCTATTTGTAGCAGTGGTGGGGGTCATCATAGACCGATGGAGCTACTGCAAACTAAAAGCTCGTTATATGTATCTTAATGATCTGAAAAATTAAGGTATGTTTACACTGTGTTTATTATTGATAAGACTTCAATTGTTTGAAATTTAATCTTTCTATAAAACTTAATATAAAACTTTATGGGAAGAGCGAACATGTCAATACTTATATTGTGATAGGTCCTTCTGGCAAGACTAAGCAGTCCATTTTGAAAGCACAGCCTTCACATGTCAAAATACACCATTTATTGAAATCAACCCAAGCTAATTCTTGGTACAATTAAGTTCTAAATAAATGTTACTTGTTTTGCTAGGGGTATTATTTTATTAAAATTATCATCTATTAGACCAAATCACCATTTTTGTCTCACTGCCTATATTATTGGAGTTCTGATGGCATAGTGCCTAAGGCATTTGACTGCTAACCAGAAGGTTGATGGTTCAAACCCACTAGCTGCTCCTCAGAAGGAAGATGGGGCAATCTAGAGTACCACCTCGGAAACCCAAGGAGGGGTTGCTATGAGTCAGATCAATATAATATTTATCTTTTAAATATTTCCTCAGCATCTAATAATCCAAACTCTACCTTCCCTGTCCCAGCACAGGTTGCATCCCCTCCCCTCATTGACAACAGTGACAACAGCTGTCAGAAATTGCATAGCTTTCCTCTAGACTTCTGGAGATTAGCCCAGACCTTCATTCACAAATCTGTTACTCATCTTTATGTGAACATTTCATGTGTTAAGTAGATATTTGTATATATGCAGCTTTTCCAGTAATCCTCTAATCACACTGTCCAATTCTTCTATGTCTATATTTAGCATTTCTGGTTTCATTAATCATCCTTCAAAATATATATACCTGATCTAGTAACTATCTTGAGAATTCCTGCTATATACACATGATAATTTTATCCAAAAAACGTTCAAGTAATAAAGATCTAGCTACTCTAATGAATTAAGTTTAAAATTCACCAGGAGGTAATTGGAAATACTGGGGATGTGATGCCAAAAAACAAAACAAAACAAAACAAAAAAAACACTATTAAAGTATTTTCAATCTTTTGAACACGTAGATATATAAAGTCTCATTTGATCACCCAGTTTTGGCAAGAGTAGTCTGAACACATTCCAACAAATGCTTCATTTATCCTTTTTCTCATGACCTGGTATCAATTCCCTTTCACTCTGCACCCTCATTAGTTTCTCCTTCCTCTTCTGGCTGCCGTGGATCAATTGAGCTGTCTGCCAGAATGCATAAGGAAGATTTCATAGAAATGCTGATAATGACCACGCTGTTAAATGCTCTCATTCTTTAGTCCTGGACTCTCTGACATCTCTGTTAGTAGTTTTCTCACTAGTCTACTTTGTATTCTATGAATATTTTTATATGAATAAATATTTATTACTCCATAAAAAAATAGAGATATAACCTTATATAGAAGAAATGGAAAGTCCTGAGTTTTAGAGATATATTCAAACAGATTTTGCAGCTTTTATTCTCAACTTCCTACTGAAAAAAGGATAAATTTATTTTCAAATCTCTCTCCTTAGTCTAAAATCCACTTCCCCACAAGCTAGGATTACAACTTTATATAATATGCCTTTCAAGCTTCACTGCTAAAATTTAGCTTTCTTTAATTTTCTATTGTAAATATGTTCATTAATTTGTGTGTCTGTGGGATAAATTTTGAAGTCATTAAATAGCAAATGGGAGGATTTTTTATATGGCAAATCCTTTAAAACTCTAAACACACAAATTAAAACAATTATTATTCAGGTTTGTGTGATCTTTGAAAAACTTACCTAGAAAATAATTTATCAGAATATAGGTCTCAAAAATGAAGGGTAAAAAGGTCACTTGTCTGGTAGTTTTGCATAGAGCCATTTATTACCTCTCCAACTTCATTGTGTTTTCCTATCTGAGATGGTGATGATAATGCTTGCCTTATGAGTTTTTTTTTTTTTTTTCTTTAAAAAAGAAACAAATAAATGAAAATCAAATAGTAAATAAAATTTAACAATAATACACACAAAAGTACAACCTTTGGTATGTAATCTTCTATGGTCCATTTTAATCACATTTTGATTGGTAATAGAATGCTATATTTAATGAGAGAATTTCTCTATAATATAAAGGATTAATCTCCTCAGTGATAATACATTCTCTGGCTTGGCCTCAAAAATCTAACATTATGCAAGGAAAAATTAAATAGAGGCAGAAAAGGTCAGACTTTTGAGTCAAAGAGAACTTACTTCTAATGCAGGAAGATTTGGTGTAGTCAAAAATGCTTCTTAAAATAAACAGTTGAAAAACTCTGGAAAAATTTATAAATGAAAAAAAAAACAGAAAACAAACAAAACAGAAAACAAAAGTCAAAGGAGATTGAAAAAACAAATCAGGAAGAGTAAGGAAGAAGACACAATTTTAAAAAGAAATGACAAGAAGCAAATCTATTTTTATGGTTTTAAGGTTGAATGCAGACCAAAATCTATATCATGTGAGGAGTTAAAATTTTCCTAGAAAATCCACTTTTCTTCTGGCCTGATTAACCTTATGAAATGATCCTGGGTAATTACAACAACTAGAAAGAGGTGGGGGGAAGACATGTAGAGAGGAGAGAAAGAGAGATGATTCATAGAATTATGTGCATAAACTCTGCCCTTATTTCTGTTTTAGCCCAAAACAAGCCAATATGTAGCATGCTTCAAGAAACCTAGATAGGGACAAAATAATTTGACTGAGATTTGTGATATTTATTCTGTCATCCAAGACACTGCATTTGTGGTATAAGCACAATCAAGTGAATTTCCTACTAAAAGTTGAAATTAAATACTGTTCATAGGAATGTAACAGATTTCAGGGTCTCCATAACATAACATCAAATATATTTTACATATAATCCAAAATTACTAAGCTCATGAAGAATCTAGAAAATATGACCTATTTTCCAATGAAAAAGCACTATCAATAGTGATATATCGTGATATGATCCAGATCTTTCGAACAACAGAAGAGAAATGTAAAGCAGCTATCATAACTATGTTAAAGGACATAAACAAAAGAATATTCAAACATAATGAAAAGATAGAAAATCTCATCAGAGAAAACTATGCAAAATAATC
>NW_006922702.1:259769-260579 GCF_000298275.1 Orycteropus afer afer | reverse complement strand
AAATCAATAGAAATATATATCTAAAGAATGAAGATTACAAATGAAAGATTCAGTCATTTTTGAATATAGAGTAATATAAATTACCAATCTAAAGAAGAGAAAGAAAAACAATTGAAATAATAAACAAAGCATCATGGACATATGGGACAACATGAAAGCATATGTGTAATTAAAAGACCATAAGAAAAAGAGGAATAAGAAAGGGAAAGAATACATTTCAAAAAATTTTGACAGAAATAAAATTGCAAATTTGATGACATAAATTTGTATGTTGAAAAAATTTCAGAGAACCCAAACTAAGACATATATCTATATATCTATATGTCAGCCCCAGGGTTACAGGTGAGGAGAGGAAACTAAGGCCCGCCCAGAGTAGCAGGCCGGAAGAGCAGGAGAAAGGGGATAAAAGCCAGGAACCTGGACAGAAGAACAGTCAGCCCCAGGGTTACAGGTGAGGAGAGGAAACTCAGGCCCGCCCAGAGTAGCAGGCCGGAAGAGCAGGAGAAAAGGGATAAAAGCCAGGAACCCAGAGAGAAGAGCAGTCAGCCCCAGGGTACAGGTGAGGAGAGGAAACTGAGGCCTGCCCAGAGTAGCAGGACCGGAGAGCAGGAGAAAGGGAATAAAAGCCAGAAACCTGGACAGAGGAGCAGTCAGCTGCAGGGACAACTCAGGGACGTCCAACACAGCAGGACAGAAGAGCAGGAGAAAATGGATTAAAAGCCAGGAAGACAGACAGAGATACAGTCAGCGACAGGGACCCAGGTGGGGGTGATACGAGAGGTCTCCAACAGCAAGACAAACTTGTCTGTC
>NW_006922702.1:246621-257133 GCF_000298275.1 Orycteropus afer afer | reverse complement strand
CTATGAGTGAGTTGGGGCCGACTCGATGGCAAATAACAACAACAACAACAGGCTATAAAACTTTATGGAAACAGACTGCTTCATCTTTCTTCTTCAGAGAGGCTGGTGGGTTCAAACCCCCAGGCTTCTTAACGTCTTAACCACTACATCACCAGAACCCCATATGGAGCTCTGGTGGTGTAGTGGTTATGATGGTATTTGGCTCCTAACCAGAAGGTCCATGGTTCAAAGCCACCAGCAGTTCCATGGAAGAAAGATGAGGCAATCTTTTTCTGTAAAGATTTACAGTCTTGGAAACCCAGTGGGGGTTACTATGAATCAGAATCAACTCAATACCACTGAGTTTTGTTTGATATATATATATATGTATTTAGGAGCTCTGGTGGCACAGTGCCTAAGGCATTTGACTGATAACCAGAAGGCTGGCAGTTCAAACCCACCAGCCACTCCTCCGAAGGAAGATTGGGCAATCTATTTCTGTAAAGATACCAAACCAAAAATCCAAGGAGGGGTCGTTATGAGTAGGAATCAAGTCAATGGCAGTGAGTGTGGTTTGGTTTTGGTTATGCTTAATACAGACTTCCAAAGACCAAAGGTAAAAAGAAATTCTTGAAATCATCTAGAAGAAAATGAGGAACTACATACAGACAATTAGCCTGGTGATATTGTTGTTAAAGCACTTGGTTGCTAACTGAACGTTAATGGTTCAAACCCATCAGCCACTCCACAGGAGAAAGACGTAACAATCTGCTTCCATAAAGATTATAGAGTTTGAAATCCTTTAGAATTTTCTGCAGATAGACAAACATTTGTATAACCACGAGCTTCTGATAGGTTATTATAGATATTGGAAAAGAGTGTATCAAGGTATTTAAAGGAATAATTTTTTTAAATATCAAATTAAAATTCTGCATCAAGTGAAAATAACCTTAAATAAGGGAGGAAAAATAAATTTTCATTTAAAAGAAAACTAAAAGAATTCCTCACTCTATTTCTGCACTACAGGAGATCTAAAGAATGCATTGATATCTTTTAGAATAAGTAAACAAGTCATATAATTCAGTATAAAAATGATGAACAAACACCTAAAAGTGGACAACATGTAATTATAGACACTGTAAAAATAAACTTCTAAGTGAAAATAAGCCCATTAAAATGGCTCTACCTTGTTAGGTATGAAGGAAATAAATATAAATTAAAATCAAAATGATATACTCTTTCATAACCACGATAGCTAAAATTTAATGGAGAAAAATCACCAAAGTTTGATTATGAAGTAACTGAAATCCATACATTATTGTTGTTGCTGTTATGTTCCATCGAGTCAGACCCGACTCATAACGACCCCTCCTTGGGTTTCTGAGGCAGTTATCACTATGGAAATAGATTGCCTCATCTTCCTTCCATGGAGTGGCTGGTGGGTTTGAACCGCCAGCCTTCTGGTTAGCAGTCAAGTGCCTTAGGCACTAGGCTACCAGAGCTCCCATCCATACATTACATATAAGGATGGATTATAGCTCTTCCCAAAATTTTTTTTTCCAAAATTTTGTAATTTGTAATCCATACATTATTACTAGCAAAGTACAATGCTACAAAATTTTGGAAAAAATTTTAGGAAGAGCTATAATCCATCCTTATATATATTCTATGTCCATTAATAGAAGAGTAGATTAAAATACAATAGAATACTATTCAACACTAAATATTAATAATTTACTTGTATACATACAACAACATGTATGCATCTCAAAAATACAGTGCTAAGTGAAAGAAGTCTTATACAGAATACATTCCTTATAATTTCAATTATATGACATTCTGAACATTTGAGTCCCTAGGTTCTGGTAGCTCTGGTAGCATAGTGCCTAAGGCACTTGACTGCTAACCAGAATGCTGGTGGTTCAAACCCACCAGCCACTCCTTGGAAGGAAAATGGGGCAATCTACTTCCACAGTGATACTGCCTCAGCAACCCAAGGAGGGGTCTCTATGAGTCGGGTCCGAGTCGATGGCACATAACAACAACAGCAACAACAGGGTCTGCTATGTGTATGTGTGTTACCTGAGGTCAAGGCGACTCTGGCTCGTAGTGACCTCATGTACAACAGAACAAAACTGTCTGTTCCTGCGCCATCTTCACAATCGTTGCTATCCTTGAGCCAATCTTTGCAGTCACTATGTCAATCCATGTTTTTGAGGGTCTTCCCCTTTTTTACTGACTCTCTACTTTAGCAAGCATGATATCCTTCTCTAGCGACTGGTCCTTTCTGGTAAAATGACTAAAGTATGAGAAATGAATTCCTGGCAATCCCTGCTTCTAAGGAGAAATGTCAGAGGCACCTTAGTCTTCAAAGTGACATCTTTGTTCTTTAACACTTTAAAGAGGTCTTTTGTAGTAGATTTGCCCAGTGCAGTACATCTTTTGATTTCTTGACTGCTGCATCCATGGGCATTGATTGTGGTTCCATGTAAAACGAAATCCTTCACAACTCCAATTATTTTCTCCATTTATGATGGTGTTGTTGAGTGGTCCATTTGTAAGTTTAGTTTTCTTTCTGTTGAGGTATGATCCATACTGAAGGCTGTAGTCTTTGATCTCCGTCAATGCTTCCAACATCACAGCAACATGAAAGCCACCACAGTATGACAACTGACAGATGAGTGATGGATGAATCCATCGTAGAAAAAGAAATCAGTGCAGTAGCTGCCTCTGGAGATCTGGGAACGGGGATTTAATGGGAAGTGAAATGAAACAGCTTTCTTAGATTCTGGCAATGGTTTTTATCTCGATAGTGTTTGAGTTCACAAGTGTAAAAATTTTTGAAAAGGCATAGAAAGTAAATTCATGATTTTTATGTTTTATTTTATGTATATATATATATATATATATATATATATATATATATATACATACATACTTAATTCTAGTTAAAAGTATGTAGTCTGAAATATTTAGGGTGGTGTGTAATGATATTTTCAGTATTTATTGATATGTAATTAATTTGTAGTAAATATCTCTTTTGGAGTATAGTATTATGAGTTTGAACAAACACATATAGTCATGGAAGCATCACCGTACTCAGGTTATAAGATATTTCCATCACCTCAACAAATCTCTCCATGTCACTTTATAAAATCTTGGTTCATATCCTCAGCTTCTGACAAAAATTGACCTGATTTCTGGCCCTATAGTTTGTCTGTTTTCAGAACCATATATTAAAGAGATGGTACCATATGTAGCCTTTTGTGTCTGTCTTCTTTCACCTCATAAAACATATTTCAGTTTCATCCATGTTGTTGCTTTTTATTGTTGAATAGAATTCCATGTATAGATGTACTATACTTCATTTATCCTTTCACAGTTGAGAAATATTTGATTTGCTTCCAGATTCTGGTGAGTAAGATTAACAATAAATATTCTAAATTTTTGGTGTGAGCATAATTGTTGTATATTGTACTGAGTCTCCAAAAAAGTTATGTTGTGCCCTAACCTCTACTCCTGTGAATGTGACTGTGGTAGTTAAGGATATGTGTCAACTTGGCCGGGCCTGGTTTTGAGTGGCTGGGCAGCTGGATGTAGTTATTAACTGTGATGAAACTGGTAATCAACTCTGTGGTGGAATCTCTGTGAGCAGCTGAGTAGCTGCCTTAGAGATGTGGTCTGCTTCCAGTATATAGGAAGACATTTTGAGAAAGGTCTATGAGATGTCTTTTGACTCATCTGAATCCTGCATTTGGCTGAGTCATCATCTCAGTGGCCTGCCGTGTTGCCTGCTGACCTTGAGACTGTTTCTGGACATGAATTAGTGGCCTGTCATGTTGCTTGATAGTTTGGGGACTGTACCATTTTACTTGTCAACCTTGGGTTCATCTGCCTCAGCAACCAGCAGCTGTCTAACTTAAAAAAGTTTCCAGTATCAATGGGCCGGGAGCAAGAGGGGCTTTCACCTAGCCTCTAGAGTTGGCACTTTGAACTCGAACTTCTAGCCTCCTAAATTGTAAGAGAATAGATCCCTGTTTGTTAAAGCCATTCATTTGTGGTATTTCTGTTATAGCAGCACTAGAGAACCAAAATAGTGACTTTATGTGGAAATAAGGTTTTCCTTATCAGTTAAACTGAAAGAGACTGTATCGGAGTAGGGGGCATCCAGATTTTAATTTCTTCTGAGTAATGTCTCACAAAAGCGGAGAACGGACATGGATACAGAGTCCTTTACAGGTGGACACAGCATATGAGGATCGATCTATAAGCCAATAATGTCAGAAACACAAAGAAATGCCCAGAGCTACAAGGAATTGAAGGAGACAGTTCTGCTTTATGTGAGATTTTAAAAAATCATGTCCATGTAGTTGAAACATATTTAAATATTAAAAAAGTATTAAAATGATTCACCAAATTTGAACTTCAATGTATTTATATGATCCCTGCTGTATATATGAATATAGAATTAGTTAGTCCACAAAATCCATTAAGTCATTATGAATTGTTTTATCTTAGACAATTGATTCCTTTTCTAGAATTTATCATCTATAAAATCCAAAATATATGGGAAAGGTTCATGCTTATTTCCAAGGAATTAAGAGTAATATTAATGTGAATTTAGGACTTAACATCAACATTTAACAATAATGAATACTTTAGAATGATTTAACAAAGTGCTTAAGAGCCTTCAGTTTGCTTTAGAGCTCACTGGGATCACTGGTTGGCTGTACAAATTTATTTATTAATAAAATTAAAGTATACATCCTGGATCTCAGGAGATACCGAGAGTTTATAATAAATCAGCAAATCTGTTTAAAATGTCAGCCATGACACAGTTAATATTTTTCCTGCACCCTGTAACTTGCGTTTTTGCAAATGTGCCACGTCATCTGGTGCCTATGGCAGTGAATGTGCTAAACCATCAGTTCATAAATGACTTTGGGAATTAGTTGGAGGTTAATTCTCTGCCTCATTGGTCCTCCAAAGTGGACAAATCGTAATTGATTTTGATGGCACTCACAAAGAAACTTACCCTATTGAATAACGAAGTAGCACTCACAGAGATATGCTTTGGATATAGAAGTAATTAAATGGGTATCAATGAGATGTCATGAAGAGTTTAGACTTATGCACTTAATCTCTATCTTTAACAGTTGTGTTGCTTTTGGGTAATTGCAAATTCTAAAGTGTCACATTGTTTTATATGTCATACTAAACATTTTGCACTTAAATAAAGAGTCCTGAGTTAGCAGTGATGTTTTATTTCTGTGCATATAAATTTGAAAATAAATGTATCTACAGGTTTGCATATCCATGTAAGAAAAGAGGTCATAATTTCCTCTTTTTAGTGAATTCCTCTAATCTTCCAGAAGTTAATCATTATTTTCTGAAAACTTAACCTTTATTTATTGCATAGACTACATCTTTTTTAATCTAGCCTTAGGTCCTGAATTTAAGTAATGAACATAATACATTTATCATCACTGATACACAATTATTATAACAAATTTATTGAAAGAAAAAAAAATAAGGAATCTACTAAGGGCATTGAGACAGGTACATGTAGATGGTCACATATTAATCTGTACAACCTGTGAGTATGTTACCATACATGGCAAAAGGGACTTTGCAGGTGTGATTAAATTAAGGATCTTGACAGGGAGGGATGTAGATTTTCTTGGTGGGCCCAATGTTATCACAAAAGTTCTTACAGATTTAAAAGGGAGAGAGAGGAACCAGAGTCAGAGAAACATTTGAAAACAGATGCTGGCTGGCTTCGAAGAAGAATTAAAGGGACATGAGTCAAGAATACAAGTGACTTCTATTGTTATTTTTAGGTGCTATCCAGTTGGTTCTGACTCATGGCAAGCCTCTGCATATAAGAGAATAGAATGTTACTTGATGTTGTGCCATTATCATAATAGTTTGAGGCTGTTTTTGCAGCCACAAGAATATGTCAATCCATCTCTTTGAGGGTCTTCTCTGTTTTACGGACCCTGTCTTTTACCAAGCATGATATCCCTCTCCAGAGATTGATTCCTCCTGATAACCTGCCCGAATGAGAGAGACAAAGTCTCCTTGTCCTCACTTCTAAGGAGTTTTCTGGCTGTGCTTCTTCCAGAACAGGTTTGTTCATTCTTCTGAAAGTCTACTGTATATTCAATACTTTCGCTGAAAATATAATTTAAATGCATCAATTCTACTTTGGTCTTCAAGCTTCTAGAAGCTGGAAAAAAGAACAAGGACATAGAACTTCAGTAGAAAAGCATCCTGCCAATACTGACTTTAGCATGTTCAAACTTCTGCCCTCTACAGCTTTGACATAGAAAGTTTGTGTGTTTTAAAGGAACAATGTTGTAATTTGTTTTAGCAACAATTGGAAACTAACCTAGGCACTTGGTTGAGATATGCTAAGATCCTCTTGATGATTGAAAGCCAAGAATGAAGGACAATTGTTGAGTGATTACTATGTATTAAACAGTGTGCCAAATAGAGTTTATATGCACACCAATCCCTTACATGCATAATTGGTTATTATCTCCATTATACATATGACAAAACACAGACTTTGAGAAATTATGTAACTCTCCTACACAGGTGTCCTAAGGCCAGAATTAGAGTGCTAACACAGGGATATAAAGAATACTATGTTTTAGTCACTAACATACACTGTATCCCTCCATTAAAGTTGTAAAGGAGGGCAGGACACCAAACTAATATAACCAGCTTGAAGGTTTCTTCATGGGCACTCCTCTCATAAATTCTAAAGAGTCAAATTGGTTTAATCCTTTCATTTCATGAGACTAGAATAGGAACTATTGATGTTTTTGCTGTTAAGTAAATTCTGACTCATACCCTGTATATAACAGAAAGAAACATTGCCCAGTCCTGCACCATCCTCACAATTGCTGCTGTGTTTGAGCCTATGGTGGCAGCCACTGTGTCAATCTCTCATTGAGGGACTTCCTCTTTTTCACTGATCCTTTTCTTTACCAATCAGGATGTCCTTCTCTAGGGTCTGCTCCTTCCTGATAATATATCCAAAGTAAGAGAAATGCAATCTTGCTGTCCTTGTTCTAAGGAGCATTATGGCTCACTTCTTTTGAGACAGATTTGTCCATTCTCCTATCATCCCATGATATAGTCAATATTCTTCATCAACTCCATAATTCAAACACAACAATGCTTCAATCTTCCTTATTTATTGTTCACCTTTTGAATGCATACAACTTGATTGAAAATACCTTGTCTTGGATCAGATGAAGCATAGTCTTCAAAGTGACATCTTTGTTTTTTTAGCACTTTAAAGAGGTCTTTTGTAGCATAAGAAGCTCTGGTGGTGCAGTGCCTAAGGCCTTTGCCTGCTAACCAGAAGGTTGGCAGTTCAAACCCACCAGCCACTCCGTGGAAGGAGGATGGGGCAATCTACACCCATAAAGATTTACAGCCTCAGAAACCCAAAGGGAGTGGCGATGAGTCGGAATCAACTCAATGTCAGTGAGTTTGTTTTTTTGTAGCGTTGTTAGCCAATACAAAATGTCATTAGATTTCTTGACTGCTTCTTCCATGAGCATTGATTACAGATCCAAGTAACATGAAGTCCTTGACAATTTCAATACTTTTTCCACTTATCATAATGTTGTATATTCATCCAGTTGTAAGGACTTTAGTTTTCTTTATGTTGAAGTGAAATCCATGCTGAAGGCCTATTCCATATGGAATAAGGATTATAAAGACTAAAAATGAAAATCTAAAGATAGTATTCCACTCTCCAGGAAGTTTACATTCTATTTTAATATAGTATAATCTTTAGTATTCAAATGAATGTTTTTTAATATTTAAATAGAACCTTTTCAGGACTGTTGTTATTGTTAGATGCCATTAGGAGTTTGTTCTGACTCATAGCACCCCTATGTACAACAGAACAAAATACTGCCTGGTCCTATGTCATCTCCACAACTGTTGCTGTGCTTAAGCCCATTGTTGCAGCTGCTGTGTCAATCCACCTGATTGAGAACTTCCCTCTGTGTTGCTGACCTACTTGGCCAAGCATGATGTCCTGCTCCAGGAACTGGTCCTTCCTGATAGTATGTCCAACATACATGAGAGAAAGTCTTACCATCGTCTTTTCCAAGGAGCATTTTGATTGTATTTCTTCCAAGATAGGTGTGTTCATTCTTCTGACAGCCTATGGTATATTCAGTATTCTTCATCAACACCATAATGTTGAGGCATTGGCTCTTCTTCAGTCTTCCTTATTCATTGTCCATCTTTTAAATGCATATGAGACCATTGAAGATACCATGGCTTAGGCAGGCCCACCTTCGCCCTCAAAGTGACATCTTTGCTTTTTACAGTTTAAGGAGTTTTTTTCTGGTGGTGTAGAGGTAAAAGCATTTGGCTGCCAACCAAAACGTTGGTGGTTCAAACCACAAGTAACACCAAGGAAGAAAGATGAAGCAGTGCACTGCCATAAGGATTTACAGCACTGAAAACTCAGTGGGGGTCACCTATGAGTTACAATTGACTAAATGGCAGTGAGTTTGGTTTTGGTTTTGCATCAGATTTACCTCAAACAATATGTTTTTGTTTTCTTGGTTCGTGCTTCCATGAGCATAGATTGTGAATCCAAATGAAATGAAATCCTTGACAATTTCAATCTTTTCTCCATTCATCATGATGTTGCCTATTGGTTCATTTGTGAGAATTACTGTTCTCTTTATGTTGAGATGTAATCTGTACTGAAGGGCTAAATGCAACACAGTGCACTGCTGTCTAGTCAGATCCAACTCATAGCAACCCCTCTTTGGGTTTCCGAGGTGGTATCACTACAGAAGTATAGTGCCTAAACTTCCTTCAGAGGAGTGGCTGGTGGGTTTGAACCATGAGTCTTCTAGTTAGCAATCAAATGCCTTAGGCACTAGTACCCCTATATTTCAATATAATAATCTAGATTAAGGGGTGAAAAGATATCTTCAAAAGCATGAGAAAAAATATAAATTAAATCTGGGGAACTTCATAAGCTCCCAAGTCTCCCTTACCTGGAAGGTTTAGTGTAATGTGTCCTCCTTTCTTTCAAGCTTCATTTAAATATGATCTTTCAAAAATGATGAGGGATGGTTTATGTGAGCTATAAAGACTAGTGGAGCTAAGTAAACATACCTGTGAATCATCAAGACATGGAAAGATTTAGACTATCAATTTTATCATTAGTAAAATAAAGATAAAAATGTTTAGTTTTCAAAATTACTATTTGGGTCAAATGATGCAATGACAAAAACTCACCAAGTACAGTGCTAGATTTTGACAATGAGAGCTATTTCTATTCTGTATTTTATATTGATTAAAAACAATCATTACTATAAGCATCAATTACATCTAATTTCAATTAATAGCTTGTGTTGTTGTTGTTGTTGTTGTTGTTGTTATGTGCCCTCGAGTCAGACCCGACTCATAGCGACCCCTCCTTGGCTTTCCGAGGCAGTATCACTATGGAAGTAGATTGCCCAACTTTCCTTCTGAGGAATAGCTAGTATGTGAAATATTTTAGGTCATATTCTTCAAAGTCTCATCACTCAAATTTGCCTGATTAATTTTATGCTCTTCTGTCTTCTGTTTAAATATTTGTTGGGAAGCTGCTAAAGGGAGAGGGAAGCAGCATCTTTTGACCTCCTCCAACCACACAAGAGGAAGACAGAATCAGCATCAGCAGCCAAGGCCTGTTCTAATGATGCCAGACATGCCACCACCCTCCAGACCTCTTACCAACCTTGACATCAACCGTCCCTATCACAGCACCTACCACCTCTTTGCTGGGTTCAATAATTCACTATAGTGGCCTCACAGAACTCACAGATTATGGGGTTTATTAGGGAAGCAACAGGCTACAATTCAAGTTCAGGAACATGCTCAGGATATAGTTCCTAGATAAAGACAGTGTCTCCTCTGCTATTCCCTTGGACACACCTCTCTGGCCCTTGGCATCTCAGCCTGGCCTCTGCCTCTGTGGATCAGGTAAGCTTGACGCTCTGCCACATGCCTCTTGGTCCCACTGCCACTGTCTCTCAGCCTGGTGTCTCTCTCAGCTGGCAGTGAGATTCCCCCTCTTCCTCCAGGAGGGCTCCACGAGGGCTCTTCCTGGCAGAGTGGCAAAACTAACCAATCCCAACATCAGAGTTCTACACACTAATAGGTGTATTTGGCACAATGGCTAGGGTGCAATTATTGTTCATTTCTACAACTTTACTAGTGGACTAACATTGTTCTCTTAGAGCTGTCTCAGACTTGGCTTTTTGTTGTTGTTGTTAAGTGCTGTTGAGTCATTTCCGACTCATAGCAACCCCATGCACAGCAGAACGAAACACTGCCCGATCCCGTGCCAGCCCCACTATCCCTGCTATACTTGAGCGCATCATCGCAGCCACATAAATCCATCTCCTTGAAGGCCTCCCTCTCTTTCGTCAACCCTCCACCCTACCAAGCATGACATCCTTCTCCAGGGAATGGTCCCTTCTTACAACATGACCAAAA
>NW_006922702.1:235065-243691 GCF_000298275.1 Orycteropus afer afer | reverse complement strand
ACACCAGAGGCTCAGCCTCAAAACTCATGTCTACATGTCAGCACCGTAGGACAAACTGACAAACAAGTTTGTCCTGCTGTTGGAGACCTCTCGTATCACCCCACCTGGGTCCCTGTGGCTGACTGTTCCTCTGTCTGGCTTCCTGGCTTTTAATCCCCTTTCTCCTTGTCTTCTGGCCTGCTTCTTTGGTCATCCCTGAGTTATCTCTCCTCACCTGTATCCCTGGAGCTGACTGCTTTTCTGTCTGGGTTCAAGGCTTTTATCCCTTTTCTCCTGCTCTTCCGGCCTGCTACTCTGGGCGGGCCTGAGTTTCCCCTCCTCACCTAATCCCTTCAGCTGATTGCTCTTCTGTCCGGGTTCAAGGCTTTTATCCCCTTTCTCCTGCTCTTCTGGCCTGCTTCTTTGGGCATCCCTGAGTTGTCTCTCCTCACCTGTATCCCTGGGGCTGACTGCTCTTCTTTCCAGGTTCAAGGCTTTTATCCTCTGTTTCCTGCTTTTCCGGTCTGCTACTCTGGGCTTCCCTGCGTTGTCTCTCCTCACCTGTAACCCTGGTTCTGTCTGCTCCTCTGTCCGGTTTCAAGGCTTTTATCCCCTTTCTCCTGCCCTTCCAGCCTACTACTTTGTGGCTTTTTAAACAATGGAATTTTCTCAGAATAGGCCTTTACTCATAATTGTCCTCCTTATAACTGGTGTAGTCTCCCTCTGTCCCTTTGCACTCAGTTCAATTTATTATTTTTCTTTTCTTTCTTTCTTTCTTTTTTTTTAGATTGATGATTGTTTTAGTTCTTTCAGAGATTCTACACATGATTGAGTATAGTTTTATTTTTCTTTGACTATGCCTTAATACGAGTATTGGGTTTTCAGGGATGAAATATGTCAGGAATGTTTCTCAAATAATAGTTTCTAGCTTAATAATATGGTTTAGTACTAGCTTTCTTGTCATATTTCATTCTTGAGATTTTAAAACATATACTTTTAAATTTATTCTGTTTTTTTTTCTTTAATTTTAGTAAAGATGTCTCATGTCTTATGTATGTATTGCTACACTCTTAAAAATAAAGTTCTACTCCTTATGTTTCAATTTTTTGTATTTAATAATATTAATAAACAAGTGTCCAATGAATAAATGAATGTCAAAAAACAGAGTAATGTGACCAAAATGGCAGAA
Organism: Orycteropus afer afer; assembly: GCF_000298275.1. NCBI lineage: Eukaryota > Metazoa > Chordata > Mammalia > Tubulidentata > Orycteropodidae > Orycteropus > Orycteropus afer. Next base: position 242,523 of record NW_006922702.1, on the reverse strand, counting down.
AAGCAGCTCCAAACATCTGCATCTACACAAAAACATCGAAAAACAAACAGGAACTGTTAGAGCTAACTTTTTTAGAATTCTAGAAAATAGTCAAATATTTTAGCAATGACGAGTACACTGAAGCAAGAATAAAGACAATTTAAGAATTATAGAAAGAGCTCTGGTAGCATAGTGCCTAAGGCATTTGACTGCTAACCAGGAGGCTGGTGGTTCAAAGCCACCAGCCACTCTTTGAAAGGAAAGTTGGGAAATATACTTCCATAGTGATACAGCTTTGGAAACCCAAGGAGGGGTCGCTATGAGTTGGGTCTGACTCAACGTCACATAACAACAACAACAACAGGAGGTAAGGGGGCAGAATAGGCAGACAAATTACACAAACCCTCTTCAACAAAGAAAAGGGAAGCCAACTGACAGAGATGCAGAAGATAATTCAGGGACCCTGATCATTGAAAGGAAGTATACAGAAGTGGATTAGGCACCAACTAGTGGAAAAACCTGAACAAAAACAGGGACATAAGAATAGGATCCATTTTCCCAGGACAGCAGGGACATAGGGGAGGCAGAAAACAGGAAAGGAGACAGGTGGTGAGTGTGTAAGCTCTGCCAGCTAGCAAATATAGAGGAGCACAGCACAGAACCTCCTTATGTAGATAACATACAAACAAAGCAAAGAAAATAAACCTGTGGGCAAGTCACTCTAACATACAGTCAACAATAAAATATAAACATAAAATCATCATACTGCCTCGGAGACAACAGAGCATCACAGTCCACACAAAGAAGCAAGATAAAGCAGGAGAAACAAGGGACCAGGAAACAAAACCAAAACATCCCTGAGAAAGAAGCACCATTGAAACTCACTGATGAGGAATTCAAAAGAATTTTATTTAGGTATCTTCAACGAATTGAGAGACAGACCAAGGAAAACACTGAGAATAACTTAGGAAAATTTTGGAAGAAAATACAAAAACAAAATGACAAAATAAATGAAAAATTAGAAATGATAAAAAATGTACACACAGAAATCCAGAAGATTATTACCACGTTTTCAGAAATAGATAACACATTGAACGGGCAAAGGAGTAGAATTGAATCAATGGAAGACAAAATTAATGAGATTGAAGGAGGGCTCTGCCTGGCAGAGTGGCAAAACTAACCAATCCCAACATCAGAGTTCTATACACCTGAGAGAGAGTGAACTTCCTCAGAAGATTACATCATGTTCCAACAGAAATACCCAAGTACATGACTTTAATAATCAGAAGTTTAAAAGGAGTTACTCAGTTGCTCATGGCAAATTCCACCACGGAGTTAATTGCCAGCCTCAGTATAGGAAATAACTACTACCAGCTCCCCAGCCAAATTGACACATATTTCTGTGGTCACACCCAGTAATCTGGTGGGAGTTACAAAGACTATGGCTAGAAAAGCCATACCATGCAACTCACTACACCTCAGAAGCAAAGGACACTTTTCCTCCCTTTATGCATCTATCTCTCTGACCTGTTTTTGACATAATTGAGAACAGGATTCTTAGAATAACATCACTAATAGGTGTATTTGGCACAATGGCTAGGGTGCAATTACTCTTCATTTCTACAATTTTACTAGTGGACTAATATTGTTCTCTTAGAGCTATCTCAGACTTGGCTGAATACTTCTTTGGAAAGGGATCAATCAGGGAAAAAGATCAAAACAAACTGAAGAAAGCCTAAGGTTCATGTGGGATACCATCAAAAGGAATAACCTACATGTAATTGGAATTTCAGAACAGGAAGATACAAATAAAACCACAAACACAATTGTTAAACATTTGTTGGAAGAGAATTTTCCTGGTAAGATGAAAGATGAGAATATATCCATTCAAGAAGTCTAACGAGCCCCAAACTGGATTGTGACAGTTGGAGTTGTGTGTCAACTTGGCTGCCACAATTCTGAGTGGTTTAAGCAGTTGTAATGTGGGTTATTCCCATGATGAGATCAGATGCACATGCTTTGAGCGGCTGATCTGTTGAAAAGGAGTTTCCCTAGGGTTGTGGTCTGCTTCCAATATATTTGTGGACATCTTGGGAAAAGAGACACTCTTCTGTGATCGGAATCCTGTTGTGCTGCCTACAACTGTCTGTGAGTGAACAATCCACCATTCAGCCTGGTGATCTTGGATTCATCATTCATTGCATTCAATAGCTGGTATACTGCCTGCCAACCTTGAGCTCATCAACACCTGAAGCTTTGTGAGTTGGGAAAAGCCTCCAGCTTGATGTTTGATCCAAGAACTTGGGACTTCCTAGCTTCTACAAGTTTGTGAGCCTTTGTGAGCCATTTTCCTAAGATAAACTTATAAATATATATAAGCTTTACTAGTTTTGCTCTCTAGAGAACCCAACCTAAGGCATTTGGTACCTAGAAGTATAAGGAAGCTGGGTGGTTGGTCCTACTTATGCTAGACAAAGTGGTGAAAGAGTGAGATGAGTTCAGGGCTGCTGAGTCATAGCTCAAGTGCCACATAAAAGACCTCAGTGTTTCCAGTTGTGCTCTGAAAGAAAGTCTTATTTCTTCTAGTAACAGAGCTGATATTGCCAAAAACTAAACCCAGAGTCTTATTGTAGGGGTGGCTGAATTACACCAATTTAATGGCCAACCTGGAATGGTGTCTGAAGTTAAAGTGAGGGCATTGATTGGGAAAATATGGGATCTTAAAACCTGGAATGGGAACATATGGGCAGACAGTCAGGAAGATGAAGACATGGAGCCTCTAAATTCTGTTGAATTGCTCTCATCTGAAGACATTACCATAAAAACATCACCCCTTCCACCTCAGGTTGATGGGATTAACCCGATTGTTCCTGCTGGGTCATTGCCTGAGGTAAATGTCATGGAAGACATTGCTGAATGTTCTCAGGAACTGCCCCAACCACCCATTGTTGCTGCTAGACCTATAACTAAAGTTAAGTCCAAGCAAGCCTCAAAAGGTGAAATACAAAGTGTGACCGAGGAAGTGGTAGGCTACACCCAAAAAGACCTATTTGATTTTGCTAACATGTTCAGACAGAAACCTGGAGAATATGTATGGGACTGGCTACTGAGGGTGTGGAATAATGGTGCGAGGAATACAATATTGGATCAGCTTGAGGTTATTGATTTTTCCCACTAAGTAGAGATTCTTTATTCAATGTTTCAGCTCCAGAGGTTAGGAAAGGATCTAATTATTTACTTGGTTGTCTTACTGAAGCATGGATTATGCAGTGGCCAACCTTAAGTCAAGTTGAAGTACCAGACCTGCCTTGGTATAATGTAGAAGAAGGTATCTAGAAACTTAGGGAAATTGCCCTGTTAGAATCGATTTCTCAGATTAGACCTATAGAGCCAGAAATGGAGGGCCCAGTGGACATGCATTTCATCAGTACAGTGAGGAATAAATTTGTGAAGGGAGTCCCAGCATCCTTGAAGACTGCTGTGATTGCTATTTTATGTAAGCCAGATTTGGCAGTGGGAACTGCCCTAATTGAACTAAGACACTTAACTACAATGGGGCTGATTGGATCCCATGGTATTAGTGGCCAAGTGGCAGCAGTTAATCAACAAAGACAAGGTGGGTGTGGATACCATAATGGACAACAGAGTAAAAACAGCAATCAGAATACTCTGACTCATGTGGAATTATGGCATTGGCTACTTAGGCATGGTGTTCCTAGGAGTGAAATACATGGCAAACCTACTAAATATTTACTTGATCTGTATAGACAGAAGAATTCTAGGTCACATGAACAGCAATCTAGATTGAATCATCAGAATATAGTCACAGCATCTCAATCAATTTCAAGACTTGAGTCAGTTTACAGACCCACAACCCCTTAAAGGAAGTGGAGTCCAGGTACCCTTGAGGAAGGACCCCACTACATTGCCAAAACTTTATAATGTCAATCTTTCTCCCAGCCTTCCCCAAAAGGAGATGAGGCCTTTTACAAGAGTGATTGTTTATTGTGGAAAAGGAAATAATCAGACTTTTCAGGAATTACTGGACACTGGCTCTGAACTGACACTGATCCCAGGAGACCCAAAGCATCATTGTGGCCCACCAGTCAGAGTGGGGGCATATGGAGGTCAAGTTATTGATGGAGTCTTAGCTCAGGTGCATTTCATAGTGGGTGCAGTCTGTCCTCAAACCCATCCTGTAGTGATTTCCCCAGTTCCAGAATGCATAATTGGAATAGATATACTGAGCAATTGGCAGAATTCCCACACTGGGTCCCTGACATGTGGAGTAAGGGCTATTATGGTAGGAAAAGCCAAGTGGAAGCCATTAGAACTGCCTCTACCTACAAAAGTAGCAAACCAAAAGCAGTACTGCATCCCTGGAGGGGTTGCAGAGATTGCTGCCACCATCAAAGACTTGAAGGATGCAGGGGTGGTGGTTCCCACCATATCCTCATTTAATTCACCTATTTGGCCTGTGCAAAAAAAAAGATAGATCTTGGAGAATGATAGTAGATTATTGTAAACTTAATCAGGTGGTGACTCCAATTGCAGCTTCTGTTGCTGATGTGGTTTCATTGCTTGAGTAAATTGATACATCTCCTGGTATTGGGTATGCAGCTATTGATCTGGTTAGTGTCTTTTTCTCAAAACCAGTTTCAAAGGACCATCAGGAACAGTTTGCCTTCAGCTGGCAAGGCCAACAATATATTTTCACAGTGCTTCATCAGAGGTATATCAACTCCCCAGCACTATGTCATAATTTAGTCTGTAGGAATATTGATCACCTTTCCCTTCCACAAGACATCACACTGGTCCATTATATTGATTACATTAGGTTAATTGGACCTGGGAGCTCTGGTAGCGTAGTGCCTAAGGCACTTGACTGCTAACCAGAGGCTGGCAGTTCAAACCTACCAGCCACTCCTCGGAAGGAAGATGGGACAATCTACTTCCATAGTGATACTGCCTCGGAAACCCAAGAAGGGGTCACTATGAGTTGGGTCCTACTCAACGGCACATAACAACAACAACAACAATTGGACCTTATAAGGAAGAAGTATCAGTGACTCTAGACTTATTGGTGAGACATCTGTGGGCAAGAGGGTGGGAAATTAACCCAACAAAAATTCAGGTACCTTCCACCTCAGTGAAATTTCTAGGGGTCCATTGGTGTAGGATATGTCATTAAAGTAAAGGATAAGTTATTGGCTTTCCCCACAACTGAAAAGGAGGCACAACTCTTTGGATTTTGGAGGCAACATTTCCTTCATTTGGGTGAGTTGCTTCAGCCTATTTATCAAGTGAGTCAGAAAGCTGTTAGTTTTGATTGGGGCCCAGAACAACAGAAAGCTCTGCAACAGATTCAGCCTGCCATGCAAGCTACTCTGCCACTTGGGCCATATGATCCAGCTGATCCAATGGTGCTCAAAGTGTCTTTAGCAGATAGAGATGTTGTTTGGAGTCTTTGGCAAGTCCCTATTAGTGAATAGCAACCCAGACCATTGGAATTTTGGAGCAAAGCCCTGACATCCTCTGCAGATAACCACTCTTCTTTTGAGAAACAGCTTTTGGCTTGTTACTGGGCTTTAGTAGAGACTGAATGCCCACCCATGGACCACCAAGTCACCATGAGGCCTGAGACAACCAGTTGTTGTCTGATCCACAGAGTCATAAAGTTGGACATGCACAGCAGCACTCCATCATTAAATGGAAGTGGTATATCAGAGGTCAGGCTCGAGCAGGACCTGAAGGCACAAGTAAGTTGCATGAGGAAGTGGCCCAGATGCCTATGGTCTCCACTCCAGTCACATTACCTTCCCTCTCCCAGTGTGCATCTATGGCTTCATGGGGAGTTCCTTATGATCAGTTGACTGAGGAAGAGAAAACTCATGCCTGGTTTACAGATGGTTCTGCGTGATATGCAGGCACCACTCGAAAGAGGACAGCAGTGACACTGCAGCCCCTTTCTGGGACTTTCCTGAAGGACAGTGGTGAAGGGAAATCCTCCCAATGGGCAGAATTCAAGCCATGCATATGGTTGTTCACTTTGCATGGAACAAGAAATGGCCAGATGTACAATTGTATATGGATTCATGGGCTGTGGCCAATGGCTTGGACATATGGTCTAGGACTTGGAAGGAGCCTGATTAGAAAACTGTTGGCAAGGATGTATGGTGAAGAGGTATGAGGATAGAGCTCTCTGAATGGGCCAAAGGAATAAAGATATTTGTGTCTCATGTGAATGCCCACCAAAAGGTGACCTCAGCAGAGGAGGACTTTAACAATAAAGTGGATAGGATGACACATTCAATGGAAACCAGCCATCCTTTATCCTTAGATACTTCTGTAATTGTTCACTGGGCTCATGAACAAAGTGGCCATGGTGGCAGGGACGGAGGTTATGCATGGGTTCAAGAATATGGACTTCCACTTCCCAAAGCTGATTTGGCTACTGCCACTCCTGAGTACCTAATCTGCCAGCAGGAGAGACCAACACAGTCTTTAATATGGGACCATTCCTCAGGGTGATCAGCCAGCAACCTGGTGGCAGGTTGATTGCATTGGACCACTTCCATCATGGAAAGGACAGTCTTTTGTTCTTACTGGAATAAATACTTATTCTAGATATAGATTTGCCTTCATGCACACAATGCTTCTGCCAAAACTATCATCCGTGGACTTACAGCATGCCTTATTCACTATCATGTTATCTCACACAGCATTGTTTTTGATCAAGGGACTCATTTCACAGCAAATGAAGTGTGGCAATGGACCTATGTTCATGGAATTTGTTGGTCTAACCCATCATCATGAAGCACCTGGCTTGACAGAATGATGAAAAGGCCTATTAAAAACACAATTACAGCACCAACTAAGTGGTAATACCTCGTTATCCAGGGGACTGCATATACTCTAAACCAGCTAATACCTGATGAAATGCTCACAATCATTAGTCATAAGAGAGAGATGCAAATAAAAACAACAGTGAAATACCATCTCACCTCAGCACTAATGGCAAAGTTCAATGAGACAGAAAATAACAAATGCTGGTGAGGAGGTAGAGAGTTTTGGATTCTCATACACTGCTGGTGGGACTGTCAATTGATACAACCACTGTGGAAAGAAGTATCACAATTTCTTAAAAAGCTGGGATTAGAAATACCATTTGACCCAGAAATCCCATTACTAGGTATATATCCTAAAGAAGTGAGTACCAGGACAAGAACAGATATTTGCACATTCATGATCATCACAGCTCTATTTACTATAGCAAAAAGAATGGAAACAACCTACGTGCACATCAACAGAAGAATAGATAACCAAACTATGGTACATACACACAATGAAATACTATTCAACACTAAACAATAATGTAGAATCTGCAAAATAATGCATAACATGAATGAACTTGGAAGACATTATGCTGAGTGAAATAAGTCAATCACAGAAGAGCAAATATTGTACTAGTCTGTTATT